>NC_142468.1:107681617-107833965 GCF_049115385.1 Moschus berezovskii | reverse complement strand
GAGATACCTCAAAAAGCATATTTAAATGACCAACAGACAACAACAAAAACCCCTTACAATATCAACTGCTGCAAAGATGTGGAGCATCTAGAACTCTACACTGTTAAGTGTAAAATTAGTTTAATCACTCTGGGAAACTGTTTGGCAGTGCCTTTATTTTTTTTAACTGTTTATTTCGAATTGGGGTATAGCCCATTAACAATGTTGTGATAGTTTCAGGTGAACAGCAAAGGGACTCAGCCATACATATACATGTATCACCTCTATGAAAGTCTCTTTCAAATGTTTTATACTTAAAAAAAATAAATCAGCAATCTGGATTATCTGAAGCTGGGATCTGATCCACTGAGAGGACGATTCAACCTACATCATTATCAACACCTCTTACAAAATACTATACATCTTTGCCTTTCCCAGTAGACATCTCATTCCACTCCCTGCCAAGGCAAAATATGCTATTTGCAACAAGCCCTTCAATCCCATTCAAAAAAATTTCACAAAATGAGGAGAACTTGTTTTTAGCTTTACTTCATTACTATAGGTTTTGAAACTGAAGCTTCAAAAAGAATATCTTGCCCTTCTTGTGTCTACAGCAAAGTCTGATGCTCCTGAAAAAAAATTACAAGTGGTTCTGTTCACCTCTCACTGATCCCAAATCATAGAAAAGATACTAAATAAGATTAACTTTACACTCACAAGGCCTTTTGTGTGACCGACTTTAAACTGCAGATACAAAGCTGGAAGAGTTGATTTTTCACTCTTCCTTTCTGCCTGTTAACCTCAGCTTTCTAAAAAAGTATCAGAAGTGCTAGGACTTTCACTGTGCTTCAGTTAGCTATGGCTTATCTCCACTTAAGAAATCTCTTCCTCCATTATATTAGAGAGAGACTGGCAGGAAATACTCCCCATGTCCTGGCTGAGAGTGGAAGATCCTAAGACAGGCTGGATGAGAAATCTTTCTGTAGACCTGTTCCTGATTTCCATTGATTGCAATCCTCTCCCAGCTCTAGGTCAGTTTTTAAAACGAGGGGGGCGGGTAGGAGTTAAGGAGGACCTCAAAGACAGATCCAAGGAGACATGGTAGTAAACTGACTATATGGAAAGACCAAGGTAGGCGTGATACAGTGCAAAGAACAATGGGCTTAAATTCTGACACACTGGGCTGAGCCACCATAAACAAGTCATTTTAACCTGAGTCCTATCCCTCTCTGCAAAATGACCAAGGTAATACCTCTCTTTCTCAGGAGTTTTGTATGGGTTGCATGCTGTGAAATGTTGAAAATATTACATAGGTAGTAAAATAAAATGCCTATCTTTGGCTCACCTGCTAGTCCAAACCTTTGAAAGCACTATCTAATCGATTTTTAAGTCAGGTTTCATTCTTTTTCCTGTATGCTCAGTCATTACACATACATTTCATTTCTTCCACTTCCTTTTACATCTCCTCAACAGGCGGTTTCATATCTTCATAACACACTATGAAGTATCAAGGCATTTGAGCACAGAAGCATTTGTGCTTCTGAGCTTTTCAGTTTTGATGTGTCTACATTCTATCTTTTAGTTGAAATGAATATGTGCCATTTACAAGCAGACCACCAGATGACAATCACCTCTCAAAAGACACATTAACAAAACAAAACAAAAACCCACAATTAGTAGAAGGAAAGAAATCAGAAAAATCTGAGCAGAAATAAATGAAAAAGAAATAAAATAAATAATAGTAAAGATTAATAAAACTAAAAGCTGGTTCTTTGAGAAGATAAACAAAATTGACAAACCTTTAGCCAGATTCACCAAGAAAAAAAAGAAGAATCAAATCGACAAAATTAGAAATGAAAAAGTAGAGGTTACAATAGACAATGCAGAAATACAAAGGATTATAAGAGACTATTATGAACAACTATACAGCAATAAAATGGATAACCTAGAAGAAATGGACAGATTCTTAGAAAAGTTCAATCTTCCAAGACTGAACCAGGAAGAAATAGAAATTATGAACAACCCAATTACAAGCACTGAAATGGAAGCTGTGATCAGAAATCTCCCAAAAAACAAAAGCCCAGGACCAGATGGCTTCACAGGAGAATTCTATGAAACATTTAGAGAAGAGCTAATGTCTATCCTTCTAAAACTCTTTCAAAAAATTGCAGAGGCAAGAACACTTCTAAACTCATTCCATGAGGCCACCATCACCCTGACACCAAAACCAGTTCAGTTCAGTTGCTCAGTCATGTCCGACTCTTTGCGACCCCATGAATCACAGCACACCAGGATTCCCTGTCCATCACCAATTCCCGGAGTTCACTCAAACTCATGTCCATCGAGTCGATGATGCCATCCAGCCATCTCATCCACTTTCGTCCCCTTCTCCTCCCGCCCCCAATCCCTCCCAGCGTCAGAGTTTTTTCCAGTGAGTCAACTCGTCGCATGAGGTGGCCAAAGTATTGCAGTTTCAGCTTTAGCATCAGTCCTTCCAATGAACACCCGGGATTGATCTCCTTTAGAATGGACTAGTTGGATCTCCTTGAAGTCCAAGGGACTCTCAAGAGTCTTCTCCAGCACCACAGTTCAAAAGCATCAATTCTTCGGCGATCAGCTTTCTTCACAGTCCAACTCTCACATCCATACATGACCACTGGAAAAACCATAGCCTTGACTAGATGGACCTTGGTTGGCAAAGTAATGTCTCTGCTTTTTAATATGCTATCTAGGTTGGTCATAACTTTCCTTCCAAGGAGTAAGCGTCTTTTAATTTCATGGCTGCAATCAGCATCCACAATGATTTGAGAGCCCCCAAAAATAAAGTCTGACACTGTTTCCACTGTTTCCCCATCAGACAAAGACACAAAAAAGAAAATTGCAGGCCAATATCACTGATGAACATAGATGCAAAAATCCTCAACAAAATTTTAGCAAACAGAATTCAGCAACACATCAAAAAGCTCACACACCAAGATCAAGTTGAGTTTATTCCAGGAATGCAAGGATTTTTAAATATATGCAAATCAGTCAATGGGATACACCATATCAACAAATTGAAAGATAAGAGCCATATGATCATCTCAATAGATGCAGAAAAAGCCTTTGACAAAATTCAGCACCCATTTATGATTAAAACTCTTCAAAACATGGGCCTAGAAGGAACCTACCTCAACATAGTAAAGGCCGTATATGACAAGCCTACAGCAAATATTATTCTCAATGGTGAAAAACTGAAAGCACTCCCCCTAACATCAGGAACAAGACATGGGTGTCCACTTTCACCACTATTAATTCAACATAGTTCTGGAAGTCCTAGCTATAGCAATCAGAGAAGAAAAAGAAGTAAAAGGAATCCATATCAGAAAAGAAGTAAAACTCTCACTGTTTGCAGATGACATGATACTGTACATTGGAAACCCTAACGATACTATCAGAAAATCACTAGAGCTAATCAGTGAATTTAGCAAAGTTGCGGGATACAAAATCAGTACACAAAAATCACTTGCATTTCTATATACTAACAATGAAAAAATCAGAAAGAGAAATTAAGGAATCAATCCCATTCACTATTGAAACAAAAAGAATTAAGTGTCTAGAAATAAACTTACCTAAGGAGACAAAAGAACTGTACACAGAAAATTATAAGACACTAATGAAATAAATCAAAGACGACATAAACAGATGGAGAGATATTCCATGTTCTTGGGCAGGAAGAATCAATATTGTGAAAATGAGTATACTACCAAATGCAATCTACAGATTCAGTGCAATCCCTATCAAATTGCCAATGGCATTTTTTACAGAACTAGAACAAAAAACTTCATAAGTCATATGGAAACACAAAATGACCCGAATAGCCAAAGCAGTTTTGAGAAAGAAGAATGGAACGGGAGGAATCAACCTTCCTGACTTCAGATTATATTACAAAACTACAGTCATTAAGACAGTATGGTACTGGCACAAAAACAGAAATATAGACAAATGGAACAAGATAGAAAGCTCAGAAATAAACCCATATACCTATGGGTACCTTATTTTTGACAAAGGAGGCAAGAATATACAATGGGGCAAAGACAGCCTCTTCAAAAAATGGTGCTGGGAAAATTGGACAGCTACATATAAAAGAATGAAATTAGAACACTTCCTAACACCATACACAAAGATAAACTCAAAATGGATTAAAGATCTTAGTGTAAGACCAAAAACTAAAACTCTTAGAGGAAAACATAGGCAGAACACTCGATAACATAAATCAAAGCAAGATCCTCTATGACCCACCTCCAAGAGTAATGGAAATAAAAACAAAAGTAAACAAGTGGGACCTGATTAAACTGAGAAGCTTTTGCACAGCAAAGGAAACTATAAGCAAGGTGAAAAGACAACCCTCAGAATGGGAGAAAATAATAGCAAATGAAACAACTGACAAAGGATTAATTTCCAAATATACAAGCAGTTCATACAACTCAATGCGAGAAAAACAAACAACCCAATCAGAAAGTGGGGAAAAGACCTAAACAGACATTTCTCCAAAGACATGCAGATGGCTAACAAACACATGAAAATATTTTCAACATTGCTCATTATTAGAGAAATGCAAATCAAAACCACAATGAGACATCACCTCACACCAGTCAGAATGGCCATTATCAAAAAGTCTACAAACAATAAATGCTGGAGAGGGTGTGGAGAAAAGGGAATGCTCTTGCACTGTTGGTGGGAATATAAATTGATACAGCCACTACGGAAAACAGTATGGAAATTTGTTAAAAAAAAAAAACTAGGAATAAAACCACCATTATGACCCAGCAATCCCACTCCTAGGCATATATCCTGAGGAAACCAAAATTGGAAAAGACACATGTTTCCCACTATTCACTGCAGCACTATTCACAAAAGCTAGAACATGGAAGCAACCTAGATGTCCATCAACAGATGAATGGCTAAAGAAGTTGTGGAACATATGCACAATGGAATATTACTCAGCCATAAAAAGGAATGTGTTTGAGTCAGTTCTGATGAGGTGGATGAAGCGAGTCAGAAAGAGAAAGATAAATAGCATATTCTAACGCACATATATGGAATCTAGAAACATCGTACTGAAGAATTTATTTACAGGGCAGCAATGGAGAAACAGACATAGGGAACAGACTTATGGACATGGGGAGGGGAGGAGAGGGTGGGATGTATGGAAAGAGTAACATGGAAGCTTACATTACCATATGTAAAATAGATAGCCAAACAGGGGCTCTGTACCAACCTAGAGGGGTGGGCTAGGGAGGGAGATGGGAGGGAGGTTCAAAAGGGACGGGACATCTGTATACCTATGTCTGATTTATGTTGAGGTAACAAAATTCTGTAAAGCAATTATCCTTTAATAAAAACATAAAATGAAAAATAAAATTTTTTTTAAAGACACATTAGCCAGACTTTACTGAGTCACACAGTCATACCATTCATTCAGATGGTGCCAGGAAGGGTCAAGTTTTTGAACAGAAGTAATTATGAATCATCAGTAATTAAATATTTCCTAACCCTAAGGCTATGTCACAGCCTATGCCAGACTGCATGCTTTGTAACATCATTACAGTAAAACTGACAAATCTTATCAGCTTCTCTTTACAGAATAACACAGCATTTGCAATTGGCAGATTGATGTTTCCTGTTTCACCTAATTTGGAGGGCTTTGCATTTTTTAAGAAAATGTGTTTGTGTTGAAAAAAGAGATATTCTCTTTCATATCATATTTCTACTGACTTTCAGCTCAAGCTCCCTTTCCCCACAAGGTAGTAATGTTGGGGTATCCATTCCTTTCTTCTCTTTGCACTCTTTTACTCAATCCTTACCAAGGAAGAAAAGTCACTGATCTAATTTTTTAGAGCATCCCACTTCACTCACTGGCATGATTGCCACTTTGGCCATTTTATCCCTTTCTGTCTTCCTTTATGAAGTAGACACATAGTCCTAATCAATGAAGTGGAATGAATGACTCATTTCAGACCATCATTTCAGGCTGGATTGTTATCAACACAGCAGAGAGAAAAGGAAGTTATTTGAATTCAGCCTTCTGCCTTGCCTTCAGTCCAGTTTTAGCCATCCTTGCATTCAGAGTCACAGGGTACTTGTGTTCCATTAATCTGGAGACATTTTATATGTTCTCATCCTAAGGATATCTAAAAGGGTATCTATTTCACCCCAATGCAGGTCATGAGTATGTGCCTTGTAACTGTGAGGAACAAATGTAGGCTCAAGCAGTCTATACCACTGGGTCAATCCCATCTTGCATTGAGCAATGTTCTTGGATAATGCAGCAACAGGATTTCATTAAGTTTAGCTGACATCCAGAAGCATCTCATGAAGAAAAGTTTAATTCCACCTTTTGGTTAGCATAGCTAAATATAATCAGGCCTCCCTACCAGTCTACAAAATCCCATTCTGAGGAAATCTGAGGAATAGAATTGCTACCATTTAGGTCAGAACCCATAATCACCATAAGACAGAATTCAACCTCAGGTTATAGTTGAGGGTCAGAAATCAGGCCATAGCCATGATTAGCCAGCTATGGGATAACCTCTGACCCACCACCACAGGTCATAAGGGCTTGTCATAAGTTCAAGACGACAGAAGCAAGCGCTCAGTGAGCACAGAGCTAGGGAATCAGCTAAGGAAGCGGAGTCAGAAGTTTCTCTTCTTTTCACCATGGGAAGAAGTCTGAAAGGCGAATCCTGAGCCTAAGATCAGGATGACTACCACTGTCAAGTGACACCCAAACATTCTAGACGACAAGACAGACTGTGAGAACAGTTTCCTGACATTTTCCTATAGAGCAGGACATTCAAAAAAGAGAATAAGGAATAAGCATATGTTTCAGCATCCTTTGCTCTCCCCTCTCCATATGGAAAAAGAACTGATTTCCATAAAAGGTGTACATCGGATATTCTGGCACAGGACATCAATTCCACTGTTCTCTTAGCGCAAGAGATAATTGATCATAACATCTGAATTCCTTCATGCAAATTTATGACTGAATTTCCAACAATTTTCAATAATCTCCTGTTACAAATGGACAGTGCCCAAAGAATATTCTATGAAATATTCTTCCCTAGAGATGCTCTTTTCTTTGAGATGAAGGGATAACTTGCGACGGTAATAGGTAAAGAAAGCAAAGTAACAAATGCTCCCAGAGATTCACAAAGCTTGTTAATATATCAAAGGCTCTGAAAAATCCAGCAAAAGACAAACCAACCAACCAACCTCTGATTAGCATTTTCTTCCTAAACCTGAGTGCCCATAAATCTCCCTTCTCCACGTAACAGAACTGACATTCAGAAGAACATATATTGGAAAACTCTGTCCTGTCTGGAAGTATGTGCAGGAAGCTTCACTCTCATTTCCTATCTCCAGTGCTGCTGAGGAGAGAAGAGAAGGGAAAAAAGAAGAGAAATGAAGGACTTCTACAGACACATTTGAGTGGCTCACTGTATTGCTAACATATAGGAAGAACTCTGTTTATGGTTGAGAAGCCAAACACACCAGAAGGCTACAGCACAACACCTAGATGAAGCACACTTCATTTATTTATAATGAAACAGCTCGCAGTCTGAACCCCACACATGCAAGTGAATGAATCCTTTTTCACATCCCTCAGGCCCATTGGAAAGACTCCGCTATGCCCTGCTTGATGGCACAAGCAAGGCCCACTTTTCTGGAGGATCACTAGCCCATACCTTTTCAGCTGGACATTTCTAGCTCAGGGGTGTGAAGGACCTGTGATTCAGTCCAGGTAAGTCCCGGAGGTAAAGTGCAAGAGAAGAAGCGAAAACTGCAGGGAATCGGGACGATCAACCCCTGACATAGACACTACTGTGCTACGTTAGAAGGCATCCCAGCACTTAGAGGTAAAGCAATAATTTCCTATTGCTCATAACTTTGTGAGTTGGCTGGTCCAAGCCTGCAAGTCTTCTGTTCCATGTTGTGTAGCTGAGGCTACTCATGTGGCTGCATCTGACTGGGGGCTCACCTTGGGGGTATGTAAGGTACCCCCGATCCTTCAGGGTCTCTCACACTATTCCACAGTCTAGTCTAAACTCTCTCACAGCAAGGCAACTGGGTTCCAGGAGAAGGAGAACTCCTGGTTCTCTTAGGGCCTCAGCTCTGAAATCCCAGAACATCATTTGTGAAATGTTCTATTGGTCAAGGCAAGTTCCAAGGTCAGCCCAGATTCAACGGTCCAGAGTTGATATGAGAAAAGCATTCACAGAGGGAGACAGGAGGGCTGCAGATGGTTATCTTTGGAGACTATCTACTGTAATACCTAACATTTCATGTTTCACAACTTCAGTGGTTAAACAGGCAAAAATATTGAGAGGGTTGCCGTTTCCTTCTTCCTCTTTCCTTCTTTCTGACCTAGGGATTGAACACATATCCTCTGCATTAGCAGGTGGGTTCTTCACCACTGAGCCACCGGGGAAGCCCAAACAGGAAAAATGCCACCATCATTTTTGACAAAGCAGCAATTTCAAAATGCAGTATTTTTAATCCAGACCTTTCAAAAGATTAGGGAAACCATTACAGACCCCGACAGTTGGCTCCAAATAGAGCAAACTAAACGAACCCCTAATTCATTCCAGCCTATCATTTTCGAAGGGTAAATCTTTCTAGGAGGTGACTAGAATAATACTGTACTAACATGAAGTCCCTTTATGGAGATATTATAACCCCTGGCTACTCAGTGACTTATAAATAATTAACTTCTAATTCTGTTCATGTTTTCATTCCTCACTCACAATCCTTCCTGAGAAGTAAGCAAGGATCCTTCTTATCAGCAACCCAACTGATCTCTGAGCTGGGATTTAGCCATATCCAGGAAAGAAAAGCTAAATATTTATTTAACAGTATTATCACCCTCCCTTAGAAGCACCAGCTTTTCTTTTTGCCTCATTCACCACTTGAAACATGTGGGAAAGCTGAGTGGGCTGGGCAGCTGCCTATGTAGTACATTCTGAGGGACACTCAAAGAGGGCCTTGTCCAAAAATAATCCTCACAGCTGCCATGACGTGATGCCTGAAATTCCACCACAGATATTCATTTCATTCACTTATGGTGTTGGTTCTGCTGGGATTCAAGGACAGAATGCAAAGATCCCAGGATATGGGAACACATGGGGTCATCATCACAATTAGCTTCCCAGCCTGGGGTGAATGACTTAACACAGGTCTTTGGACCAGTGAGGGAAGACCAAGCAGGGTCCGTGAGGGCCAGAAAGGTGGAGGTGTCTCCTGGAGACAGGTTGTATGTTCCTGGAGGTCTGGGCACCCCAAGGGTAGAGAAAGGTAAAGAAACAGGGCACACCTCTCCAGTTCACAATGTTCAGAAGGTTGTTTGTTGGAGGAAAAAAAAGGCACAGGAGAGAAGAGGAGTGAGACAGGGCAACAGGACGTATCCTGAATACATTCTCCCGAAGTCTCCATTGCAAGAATTTTCAGGCTAACACTTTTCATCATGATTATTAATACCAGGACAAAAAGACATCCATGTGCACAGCAAAGAGAGTTAACAGAGAAGCCTGTGAGTTAAGCTTTACCCAAGATTATAGACTAAAAATAACTGATACTTATAGTGTGCTGTCCATGAGTCAGATGATGTTCAAAGAACTTGACACATTTTGGTTTGTTTGGTCATCACAGAAGTCCTGGGATGTAGGTGCTTTCATGATCCCTATTTTAGAGATGGGGAAACTGAGGCCAGAAAGTTAGATTAGCTAGTCAATGCTGAAGTCAGAATTTGAAGCCAGGCAGTCTGACAACCAGAACTCAAGGCCTCCAGCATTTATCATCACATTGTGATGCTCTCTAGGGACCCTTCCATACGCAGGGCTTACACATGCAGAGAACATACTGTAAGGTTAAGATTCTATTTCCTGCACTGGCAAAGAAAATTCTGAATCTGGAGACAATTATTTCTTATTGCCTTTACGGTTGGTGTTAGAATTTGGTACCATGGCCTTCACATTTATAAAATAAAACACAGTATTTAAAAATTATGTTTCCTTCAAAAATAATATATGGAAACTAATGTTTATTCAAAGTGACCCAAAAGTTATGGTCAGGCAAGCAGTAGTGAAAAAAGTGCTAGAAAAACAAGTCTCCATGTTTAGGAAGCACTGTTTCTTTCTTTTTTTTTTTTTTATTGGAAGCACTGTTTCTTCCCTTATTTTCTTAAACCAGCGACTGTGTCACAAAGTTGGACTGCCTGATCCCCAGGCATACTTATGACACCCCCGTGCACCTCAGGAGGTGGGATTCTGAGCAGTCTGACCCTGCCCAGAGGGTCACGTGGCCTCTGCAAGAGCCAGAGCAATAAAGCACTGCCCAAAATGAAGACCAGTTCTGAAAACACAGCTTTCTCCATTCCTTGTTGGTTAGACACTTGCTGCTGCTGCTGCTAAGTCACTTCAGTCGTGTCCGACTCTGTATGACCCCATAGATGGCAGCCCACCAGGCTCCACAGTCCCTGGGATTCTCCAGGCAAGAACACTGGAGTGGGTTGCCATTTCCTTCTCCAATGTGTGAAAGTGAAAAGTGAAAGTGAAGTCGCTCAGTCTTGTCTGACTAGTAGCGACCCCATGGACTGTAGCCCACCAGGCTCTTCTGTCCATGGGATTTTCCAGGCAGGAGTACTGGAGTGGCTTGCCATTGCCTTCCCCGGGTTAGACACTTAGTGGACTATGAATTCCAGAGATGATGTTAATTCTCCTCCGCCCACATTCTCTGCTCCTCCTCTTGCTTTCTGCCCCTATCTTATTGTTGTTGCTATTCAGTTGCTCAGTCCTCTGCGACCCCGTAAACTGCAGCACACCATGCCTCCTTGCCCCTTACTATCTCCCGGAGTTTGCCCTAACCTTATAAACACAAAAAAATTCTCCTTCTCAAATGGTTGAAGGGATTGAAGAAGGAGTCATTTTGCTGAGGTGAGAGAGGAGCTCAAAACTGCACGTGAAATTGCTTTCATAGACTACCATTAAGTGATCTAGATACTTAGACTCATTTAACAAAAATTGAAGTTATGTTATAACCAGAAAAGACAAGAGCATAACAAATCTACCATCATGAATTTCTAACAGGAAATTCTGAATCCTTGAAAGCACTGAGTCCGTTTAGGAGGCTTGCTTACTGAGAAGCAACTGTAGTATTCAGTATTTAAGAATCTGGTGAGATATCTCCCTGCCCTGTACTCTGGCTTTGAGATAACTGAAGTGAATCATACATTAGGATTGAGAAATGAAGTTTCCGAAAGGATCCCCTGAAAATGCAATTCATCCAGAGGCGGCAAAGTCATCTCCACCTCCTGTACTGTCTCCCCCTAGCGGTGCTCAGCCCAGCTGAGTACCACGCTCTTCCCACTGCCAGCCAACTGGAAATACTTGAAAGTTCATTAGCAGTCACAATGATTGAGAGGCACTGCTGGCATTTAATGACCGGCAGGCAGTGATGCTAAATGTCCTGCAGTGTGCCCCAGAAGGTACTGCACAGTGCAGAATTTCCTAACTGAAATAGCACAGCAGCATCCATACTGGATACCCCTACATCAGACAGCTGCCACGCCATCTCTCGGAGCCTCCAATTTCCAACCTGTCTACTTGTCTGGAATTAACAAATCAGCTCTTTGTGTTTAGAAGGCATTGTCTCGCCTCATTTTTTAATTAAGAGGAAAGGCTATAATTCACCTCTACCCTGTCCTGTTGAAAGGGATTAAAGAAATTACTTAAGTGATATGTACATCTAGTGGCTAGATAATAAGAGAAAACCCCCCTTTAAGTACAACTAAGATCTGTGGAACTCTGTGACACAGGAGAACATCAAGTTGGGTTTGGGAAAGGGGTAGTGGTTCTGATAGAAAACAAAGATGTGAGCCAAAATAGACTATCATATGTCTTTCCTTCCCAATTTCCCTCTCTCCTCAAATAGTCTCTGAGGGACCACTGTCTTTAGGCATATCATGCGCTGTGAAACAGTGGTGAGCAGGAAGTGACATAGTCCTTCAGGGAGACTAACCTTCATAAAATAACCACACAAATAAGCCAGCGAATGAGGACTCAAGTGATCATCAAGGATTGCCAGCTGCATTGCCTCTAGATGCAAAGAGCACCAAACGAGGATGACCTCTGTCATATAGTTTCTGGGTTCTGTCATCAGCAAGTTAGTTGGACCAGTCACCAAACTTTGATAGACTCAGTTTCTCCTTGGTATACAAATGCACATTGCATTGGACAACAATGTGAGTTCTAGTGGCTAAGAGAGAACCTTGTCCAGTTTTCATGTTTTAAGCATGACTTAGTTCAGGATGAGTCATCAGGTATGGTGACCCTGCTTCCTGATACAGTCTTAATGACCTCCTCCCACAGAGAGGCCGTAGCACTATCGGCCACACGAGCAGTCTTGAGATTCCTCGTGGGGCTTTCCAGAACAGTCAGCATCATCAAACTTATTCCACGACTGCGTATAGAATGCCAGCTCTGAGCCTTGTTCTGCATGAAGGCCAAGTACATAAAGATGAGTAAGCAACAGTCCTTGCCCTTGAGGAGCTCCAGCTGAAGAGGAAGACATAATCATACAGTGTGATGTATCACATGAACGCTATGGCCAAGTGTCACAGGATCACAGAGGAACAGACTGTTCACTCCTGTGTTGAGTTCTAAGGTAACTCAAAGTAGAATGACTGGAGATGGAGCACTTGACTCTCAGCCCTTCCTGATAGAGACATTTGCTGTTTGCTTTGGATAAACTATCCCACAGCCAAAAGGTCTCACTTTTTTTGTTGTTGTTGAGTCTGGATTCTCTACAAAGTTTCTTGTCCAAACCTGAGTGTAAAGTGCTACTTTTTAGGACAATTTAACTCAGATTCACTGAATGAGGAGTTGGGAGATTTTCCTGCATGTCCACGGTGGTGATTATGACTTTCTTTTCACAAATTTTATGACACTGCCTGCCTCCACTTCCAGAACCTTACACTCCAGCTGACACAAACTCATCAGTGTAGCTGCCACTACAGAGAACAAGGAGTTTGGGGATGGCAGAGAACTGAAGGCTGCCTTTCCAGGGAGGATGAATTAACAGTGACCCCTCCTCATCCGCAGGTCCCCAAGACACTGAGAGCCTCATCCTAGAGTCTCTACCTTCTAAACACCTCTCCAGTCCACCTTCTCCTTTTCATCTTCATCCCCCACCACCAACTCCTGCCCCTCCACTCCTGACTTCCCCAGGACAGGAATGAGGGTCCACCACGTCAGAGTGCCCAATCTGTGAACTCTCTCTCTCCTTTTTTTTTTTTTAACTTCAAATTAAGGCAAGTTTTGCCACCTCCCAAAGCTGGAGAAGCTGCTTGGTTGACTTTTCAAAATTGGTCTCCATCTGGAAGCAGCAGGAAGTCAAAGCAAAGGCCTCATTTAGATCTGGGGAAATCTGAACAACTAAAGTGCCCATTGTAGCAAAAGCAGAAAGAATTCCACAGTGGAAGCTTCTCCCAGGAAACTAACATCTAGGTAATGAAAATAAGAACGAAGAAGGGACTCTACTTTTCCCTAGGGTTTTCTGGGCTATTTTTCCCCCTGCCTCTACCTTCAGTTCATTCACTTAGTATCTGCAGTTCCTGTTTAGGGAGAGAAACTCAGGTCTAGTTCCACAAGGGAAAAGTGGCCCACAGGAAGCAGTCATCATCATCTAGATATAAGGCAGAGTACATTTCTCCCGGCCATGCCAAACTGAAACAGCTCATACGCTTGTGTCAACATTTTCTACGATTTTTTTGAAGTTGCAAATGCCTCTTAGTTTCAGCCCATTTCTTCCAGCTCTCATGAAAGGTGTCAAACTGGAAGCTAAAATAATACCAGCTCTTTCTTCAAAAAAAAAATGTACAGCAGATTATGTCAAAGGATGTAGTATTATTTACATACAATATGGTTAAGACATTTATATGTAAATAATACCCCATCTGAAACATCTGAAGAGAGCATGGGGCAAATTTTAATAAAAGGCACATATACAATAAGGGCTTCCCAGGTGGCACTAGTGGTAAAGAATCCACCTGTCAATGCAGGAGACAAAAACGACTTGGATCTGACCCCTGGCTCAGGAAGATCCCCTGGAAGCAACCCACTCCAGTATCTTTGAGTTAAGAATCTCACAGACAGAGGAGCCTGGCGGGCTACAGTCCATAGGGCTGCAAAGAGCAACTTAGCATGCACAGCATAAGGAGGCTGAAATGGGAAATCAAAAGCTGATGATAGCATTTTGAAGGTTGGGTTCGTGGCAGGTGGAGATCAAGAATGCAGCACTCAGATATGGAGTGACTCCCACTCTACCACAGCTGTCTCCCAGTCAGCCTTTTAAGGTAATTTTTATCTCTCACCTGCAGATCCATGGCTGGTCAAAGCCCCAGTAGCTCTCCTGGAACAGCACAGAATGACTGTTCAAGCTGAAGTGAGAATATGGGACAACTTCTCCAAACCCTGGATGTACAATATTACAGTTTTTATGCTGATATTTTTAGAGGTCATGGAACCACAGATCAACTTAAAAAAAAATCTGATTATTGTCCGAGCATGAGAGACTAGTTTTATCAATGCCTATTGATTGTTATTTAGAGGAAATAATCTTTGATAAAGATGTGTGATACATTCAGAGGATGAAGCATAACTTTTTTGTAGGGTTATTTGTGCTAATATTATGACTTATGGTCTGAAGGAAGATATACTCCAAAAGCTCACTTCTAACACTCTGGTGAAGCAAAAGATTCCATGGTCAGAGAACTAAAGCAATAAAACAGAAATTCACAGTGCCGCCATCTCAGGGAATATAATTTTAGAATGGTCTCTCCTCATCCCAAGAATCTCATCCCAGAGCTGCCACATCTAAATCCTTCCCCCATTCACCTGTTCCTTTCCATTCTGCATGGCCACTTAGTTACTCATGAAGTAGGCTATTCTGAGAACCATCCCCCTTGACCTTTTCAATCTTACTTCAACATAACCACCAATTATCTTTGACAAAATCAAATCCAATCATGTATTCTACTGCTATAAATTATTTAATGACTTTCTATCATTAGACAGAAAGAATGACTTTCTAGCTAGAAGTAATAAAATCTGAACTCCTTAGTTTTACAGCAAGGACTTTAACAGCCCACAGTGTGTCTTCTCTCTCTTCTATATCCCCATCCTACAGAATCACAGCCCTTTTCCCCACCTCAGCTCACTTCATGCTATAAGCACCCTAACCACTTCCCCTTCCTCAGACAAGCTCTGTGCTTTAGTGCATCTGTGCTTTTCTATATGCCACTTCCTTCACCAGAAATGCTTTTTCCCACCATCTGCACCTGGAACTCTCATTGAAAAGTCAATTCACCTGAATCTTTGGGCAGAGTTAGGTAATAAGCTAGCTCTTTGTGCACTGTCCTCCTTACACAATGAAAAGGTAACTGTGAATGAGCACTGTGTGCTGAAAATACGGGAGTGAATAGAAAAAGAAGACACCCAGATCCTGCCACCATGGTGCTCACCTGAGGGCGCAAAGGTCACAAATATAAAAACTGCTCAAGGCAGTCCAGGTCAGAGACATGTGAGTTTTCAGAACACACCATACATATAAGTGACTTAGGGAGATCATGGGGCTTCCTTAAATTGGACATATTTCAGTTGAAATCTGATGAGCACACCAGGCAAAGGGGGACAGAGTTCTGCACATGTGAGGGTCATTTAACCCATTCCTGTCCTTGAACGTCTTGTTACCATGCTGCAGGGACATCTGTACAGTAACTGAGGGTAAGCATTTAGAAGTTTTTGGAGAAATGTGACAGAGTCATTTTATACCTCTTGAATCTAATAAAAAGTGAGCCTTGGATTTTGTATGTTTTTTTTTATTGGTTTTACTTTTGTAGTATTTCCTTTTTATTGTCCTCATAAAAATATCAGTCTGTGATGAATTAGACAATCCAAAAAAAAACCTCCTAGAGAGTTTGAGAAGGGTTGCCCTACTCATAACGAATGTGTGTGAAAAGAACTCACACTAAGACAAGCAATGGCTCTGGAAGAAGGCCAGATATTGCCCCTGAGTTGGGTACACAGCAGGAAAGGAAGAGAGGCTGGTGATGTGGACTCGGAGAGTCAAGCACACACGTGATGGCTATAGTGATAATTACCGGTATAACCAACGAGAGAGAGGATGGAGTCTGAGCAGAAGGGAGGAAGATCCAGGACTAAGCCCTCAGGAGCCTATGAGGGAGACAGAGGAGGAGAAGACAGCGAGGTTGAGTGACAAGATGTGTGGGGCCTGCAAAGCCAGGAGATGAGACACTTTCAAGCAGGTTTAGTGGTCAGCAGTGTCAAATCAGCCGAGAGGACAAGTTAACTGACAAATATCTCCTGGGCAGAGTGACATAGGGGTCACTGTTGTCTTCAGCAGAGACAATCTGGTGGAGAGGTGGGGCAATCTGCAACTAGTTAAGCAACAAGAAAGTCGAGGGAAAACAGAGCAAATTGCAGAGCAGTAAAAAGGGAAGAGATCTGGTAGCTAGACATAGATGTGGGTGCCAAGCATTTGTTTTTTGTTTGTTAGGGGTGTTTTGCGTTTTTTTTCTTGGGGTCATTATTTTTTGTTTGTTTGTTTTAATAAGAGAAAATTGAGCATTTTAATAAGTGACTGGCTCCTGTTGAGAGGGAGAGGTTGAATGTAGAAGATGGAGAAAATATAAACCATAGTTTACATTTTCTGGGAAAATGGATGAGATTGGTATCCAAAGCACAAGTAAAGAAAGCAAGTTTAATCCCCCAAAAGACAGGATTCTTAGAAGACTGGCCTGTGAAATCTAAGAAGACTGAAAAGGAACGAAAGAAAGGAAAGAGAAACAGGAAGAAAGAACATACATCATCAGACTGAATGAAGTGTTTGTGGATCCAGAGAACAGTCATTGTGGGGAGGAGAAATAAGTCAGCCAGAAAGCAAGGACATCATAATCAGAGAGAACCCTTGATTTAGTGATTTTTGAGCAGAAAGGCCCATAGCTTTCCTGCGTTATTGCTCTTTCTCTGATGCTTTACATTTCTTCTTCGAGCTTGTAGTCTTTCATTTCTTTGACACTGGAGAAATGCACCTGCCTGACTTCTCTTTTTCTAGGAGAGTCAACGTAAGGTCGGATGTTCCTCTCTTTGCGTCTGTTCCTTTATGTATGGTAGGCATGGATACCTGCTGGTTCATTGGCCCACGTTTGCTGTGTCTTCTGGCGATTCATCATCTCTGCAGTAATTCCATCCAGGCCAACGACTGCCAAAGCAGAGGAGGGGAAGGGTGAAGAAAGCAGCAACCTGAAGCACTTCCAGTTTTGATTTGGGTTTATTTCCAACACGCAACCAGATTGAATGTGTCTTCTGCCATGAGCCACATCTCCCCACAGTGCTCACACTCTGAAGAGTCAGGGAAGCTCACAGTGTAGCCCTGAGAGTCCCAGAAACTGTTAATCAATGTCGCAACTTCGTCTTGCCTTCCTTACTTAAGGAAGTGCCTTGCCTGAAAGCCTAGTCATAAAGCAATCTACTTCCCCACCTGGTTATAACGTGGAATCAGACATCTCAGAGGATGCCTCTTTTCCATTCCTAGATCTTGTCTGTCTAATCAAAGAATGATTAGATGGGTTCCTGAGGATTATGCCACTTAGTTTTTGAACAGGGATCACAGAATGGCAGCCAACAGATGGGATCCAGCTGGCAGATAACTTGGTTTGGCCCACACAGTGTTTGAAAGACAGGAACATTTCACATAAAAATCCATTTTCAGAGACTTTTTGAAAAACAGATCATCTGGTAGTCCTCAAGGGCAATTTTTCCTCCATGGCAAAACTGGCTAGAACTGAGTTATGGTGGTCCTTTCTGTATGGGTGTGCCATTCACGTCCACCCTCCCTATTCCCTGCTGCCTTCGATTCAGCCCTCTTCAGAGTGTTCTGGCCCCTGGTTTTAGAAGAGCCCTATTGTATTGCTCACTCTACCAAGAGAATGCACTCAATTCAGTTCAGTTGCTCAGTCATGTCTGATTCTTTGCAGCCCCACAGACTGTAGCACGGCAGGGCTCCCTGTCCATCAACAACTCCCAGAGTTTACTCAAACACATGTCCATTGAGTCAGTGATGCCATCCAGCCATCTCATCCTCTGTCGTCCCTTTCTCTTCCCAACTTCAATCTTTCCCAGTGTCAGGATCTTTTCCAATGAGTCAGTTCTTTGCATCAGGTGACCAAAGTATTGGAGTTTCAGCTTCAGCATCAGTCCTTCCAAAGAATATTCAGAACTGATTTCCTTTAGGATGAACTCGTTGGATCTCCTTGCAGTCCAAGGGACACTTAAGAGTCTTCTCCATATCACAGTTCAAAATCATCAATTCTTCGGTGCTCAGCTTTCCTTAGAGTCCAACTCTCACATCCATACCTGACCACTGGGAAAAACATAGCTCTGACTTGACAGACCCTTGTTGCCAAAGTAACATCTCTGCTTTTTAATATGCTGTCTAAGTTGGTCATAACTTCTCTTCCAAGGAACAGGTGTCTTTTAATTTCATGGCTGCAGTTGCAATGATTTTGGAACCCAAAAAAATAAAATTTCTCACTGTTTCCATTTTTTCCCCATCTATTTGCTATGAAGTTATGGGACCAGATGTCATGATCTTAGTTTACCGAATGTCAAGTTTTAAGCCAAATTTTTCACTCTCCTGTTTCACTTTCAAGAGGCTCTTTAGTTCTTTTTCGCTTTCTGCCATAAGGGTGGTGTCATCTGTGTATCTGAGGTTATTGATATTTCTCCCAGCAATCTTGATTCCAGCTTGTGCTTCATCCAGCCCAGCATTTCTCATGATGTATTCTGCATATGAGTTAAATAAGTAGGGTAACAATATAAAGCCTTGATGTACTCCTTTCCCTATTTCGAACCAATCTGTTGTTCCATGTCCCGTTCTAACTGTTGCTTCCTGACCTGCATACAGATTTCTTAGGAGGCAGGTCAGATGGTCTGGTATTCCCATCACTTTCAGAATTTTCCACAGTTTGTTGTGATCCACACGGTCAAAGGCTTTGATATAGTCAATAAAGCATAAGTAGATGTTTTTTCTGGAATTCTCTTGCTTTTCCGATGATCCAATGGATATTGGCAATTTGATCTCTGGTTCCCCTGCCTTTTCTAATTCCAGCTTGAACATCTGGAAGTTCATGTACTGTTGAAGCCTGGCTTGGAGAATTTTGAGCATTACTTTGCTAGCATGTGAGATGAGTGCAGCTGTGAGGTAGTTTGAGCATTCTTTGGCATTGCCTTTCTTTGGGATTGGAATGAAAACTGACCTTTACCAGTCCTATGGCCACTTCTGAGTTTTCCACTAGTCACAGAAAATATCCTTTTTTGAAAACACAAGAGACGACTTTACACATGGACCTCACCAAATTGTCAATACCAAAATCAAATTGATTACATTCTTTGTAGCTGAAGATGGAGAAGTTGTGTACAGTCAGCAAAAACAAGACCTGGAGCTGACTGTGGCTCAGATCATCAGCTTCTCATAGCAAAATTCAGGCTTAAACTAAAGAAAACCAGGAGAAACTCTAGGCCAATCAGGTATGTCTTAAATCAAATCCCATATGAATTCACAGTAGAGGTAATGAATAGATTCAAGGGACTAGGATCTAGTTAACAGTGTGCCTGAAGAACTATGGACAGAGGTCTGTAATATTGTACAGGAGGCAGCAAAAACCATCCCAAAGAGAAGCAAGAAGGCAAAGTGGTTATCTGAGGAGACTTTACAAATAGCAGAAGAATGAAGCAAAAAGCAAGGAGAGAAGGAAAAATACATCCAATTAAACTTAGTTTCAAAGAATTGCTAGAAGAGATGAGAAGGCCTTTTTCAATGAACAGTGCACAATAATAGAAGAAAACAGCAAAAGCATAAAGACTAGAGATCCCTTCAGGAAAATTGGAAACATCAAGAGAACATTCCACCCAAAGATGGGCACAATCAAGGATAAAAGACCTAGTTGATGCTGAAGAGATCAAAATGAGATAGAAAGAATACACAGAAGAACTATATATACAAAGATCTTAATGAACTGGATTACTACAATCGTGTGGATAGTCACCCAGAGCCAGACATTCTGGAGTGTGAAGTCAAGTGAGCCTTAAGAAGCACAGCTGTTAATAAAGCTAGTGAATGAGATGAAGTTCCAGTTCAGTTCAGTTCAGTTCAGTCACTCAGTCGTGTCCGACTCTTTGCAAAGTTCCAGTGGAACTATTCAAATCCCTAAAGGAAAATGCCATCAAGGTTTTGCATTCATTATGTCAGCAAATCTGGAAGACCAAGCAGTGGCCACAGGACTGGAAAAGGTCAATCTCCATCCCAATTCCCAAGAAGGGTAGTACCAAAGAATGTGCTAACCATAGGACAATTGCACTCCTCTCCCATGCTAGTAAGGTCATGTTTAAAATCTTGCATGCTAGGCTTCAGCATTTTGTGAACCCAGAGCTTCCAGATGTCCAAGCTGGGTTTAGAAAAGGAAAAGGAACTAGAGACCAAATTGCCAACATTCTCTGGATTACAGAGAAAGCAAGGGAATTTTAGAAAAACATCTATCTCTGTTCATTGACTGTGCTAAAGCCTTTGACTGTGTGAATCATGACAAACTGTGGAAAGCTCTTAGAGAGATGGGAATACCAGACCATCTTACCTGTCTCGTGAGAAACCTGTGTGTGGGTCAAGAAGCAATAGTTAGAACCCTGTCTGGAAAAACTGATTGGTTCAAGATCAAGGAGTATGACAGGGCTGTGTGCTATCACCCTGTTTGTTTAACCTATGCACTAAGCACATCACAAGACATGTCGGGCTGGATGAGTTACAAGCTGGAATCAAGATAGGTGAGAGAAGCATCAGCAACCTCAGATACGTGGATGATGCCACTCTAATGGCAGAAAGTGAAGAGGAACTAATGATCCTCTTGATGAGTGCAAGAGCCAGCTTAAGATTAAGTATTAAAAAAACTAAGATCATGGCAACCCACCCCCATTGCTGCGTGGAAAATAGAAGGGGAAGATGTGGAAGAAGTGACAGATTTCCTCTTAACTGGGCTCCAAAATCACTGCAGATGGTTACTGTAGCCATGAAATTAGAAGACAATTGCTTTCGGCAGGAAAGCGTTGACAAACCTAGACAGTATGTTGAAAAGCAGAGACATTACTCTGCTGACAAAGATCCACATAGTCAAAAGCTATTGTCTTCCCAGTGGTCATGTACGGTTGTGAGAGCTGGACCGTAAAGAAGATAGAAGGACAAAGAATTGATACCTTCAAACTGTGGTGTTGGAGAAGACTCCCAAAAGTCCCTTGGACAACAAGGAGATCAAACCAGTCAATCTTAACCGAGATCAACCCTGAATATTCACTGGAAGGTCTGATGCTAAAGCTGAAGCTCCAGTATTTTGGTCTTCTGACTTTTCATTGGAAAAGCCCCCGATGCTGGAAAAGCTGAGGGCAGAAGGAGAAGAGGCCATCAGAGGATGCCTGAAATGGCTGGACAGCGTCACCAATACAATGAACACGAACTTGGGCAAACTCTAGGAGATAGTGAGGGACAGGGAGGCCTGGAGGGCTGCAGTCCAACAGGTCGTGAAGAGCCAGACATGACTGAGCAACTGAACAACAGTTGTATTGCTCTAATATTCCTTCCCCAAGTCCACATTGCATTCTGTTTGGCAGGTCATTTTTCTACCATAGTTTGGCAGTTGTGACTGGGGATATTTTCCCCTGTCTTTCAAGGTGAATTTTCTTCTTTAATTTTTATTATTTGAATTTTTGTAGTCACTTTTTTCTATTTGTGATTTTTCATTACTTTATGTATTTAAACAGAGGAGAATATAGCAAAATTGGTTTCATATCATAAAAATCTGAAATCTTCTTTACTTGACCTTTAATGTCTTCTATATCTCAAATGAGCAGTTATCAAAATAGACTGCAAAATATTTAAACATTAGAAATAGTGAAATTGTTGATGAAGGGCTTTAAGCTCTGAAAATGAAGCTACTAAAGTAACACATACAAAAAATCAGTAGCAGTCTATATATTATCAGAAGAATCAAGCAACATAATAGAAAGGACTTTTAACAAAGTTTTTATATTTCTTTTTTCTTTCATTTTCATGTTAATCTGGATATGCTAAAAAAGTGTAAATAGCTTCTTTCTCTCAGAAAACATTTAAAACATAGTATCAGAGGTGAAGGAAACAGAGTGAGTATCCATTCCTCACTGGAGGCAGTTCATGGATTGTCTTCAAGATCTACAATAATCCCCCGAGAATGTATAAGGCTAGACAAGTCGATTTCAGTACTTTTCTTAGTTGAGAATCTGTATCCTCAGGGATAAAGGGACACTGAGAAAAGTTCGATGATATCACCTGCCACTGGGATTATGAGGCTAGCCTTCTCGGTCATTGCTCTGCCTCCATGAGTCCCTCCGTGATCCTTCTCCCATAGAGCAGACAGGGGATTCTTTATAAAACACCACCACTTGTTCAACACTTTCCAACGGCTTCTCACGTTAGAGTAAAATCCCTCACGTGGTTTTCAAGGCCTACAGAGCCAGCCATGGCCACACTCCCACCTCTGAATCTCCCGTTTTGTCCCCTTCCTCACAGTACGCCATGCTCACTGACCTCCTTTCTGTTCCTGAACCAACCACGCGTGTTCTGGCCATAGGGCTGTCTCACCAGCTGTTCCATATGTCTCTCCTTCAGCTCTTTCATAGATTGGCTCCTCCTTGTCATCTGGGTCTCAGTTCAAATGACACCATGCCACAGAAGTCTTCCTTGAATGCTTGATCTAAAAATATCCTTCAGCCACTATCTGATATGTTCTTTGTGATTTTCACGGCCACTATCTAAAAATATCCTTCAGCCACTATCTTATATGTTCTTTGTGATCATCACCATCTGAACTCATTTGCTCATTTACCTGGCTGTCTCTTTCTTTAGCAATACTGTCTCCTTGAGAACAGGGACCATGTCATCCTCCCCTACAATATCCTCAGCTCACTGGGTAAATGACTTAGTTTTGTAGGTGACAAACTGGGCTTGGAGAGAGAAAATGGCTTAATCAAAATCCCACAGCTCATAAAAAGCAGAGATCACCATGTAATTCACACCTCTTGAAATCAATTCAGAACCTTCTTTATAAACCCTTAGTTCCGTAAAAGGGAAATTCCACTATAAGTGGTTAGAAGTTTATGAAAGTAAAGCTGAATACTGCCCACTGATTTCATTAAATGTAATAAGAATTATTCAGCAGCCGTGTAATCAACAGTCATTCCATTTTAGTACATTTACCATTATAACTGAATGTACTGTTCATTGGCTGTTTGTAACAATAATAGTCATTTCCAAAGCTTGGCTTCCAATGCTATCATCCACCATTTCACATGTTCTTCAGCCACTTACAGAACCAAGAAACATAATATCAATAACAATGCTATTACAGTTCAGTTCAGTTCATTTCAGTCACTCAGTAATGTCTGACTCTTTGTGACCCCATGAATCACAGCACACCAGGCCTCCCTGTCCATCGCCAACTCCCAGAGTTCACCCAAACTCATGTGCATCGAGTCGGTGATACCATCCAACCATCTCATCCTCTGTCATCCCCTTCTCCTCCTGCCCCCAAACCCTCCCAGCATCAGGGTCTTTTCCAATGAGTCAACTCTTTGCATGAGGTGGCCAAAGTATTGGAGTTTCAGCCTCAGCATTAGTCCTTCCAATGAACACCCAGGACTGGTCTCTTTAGGATGGACTGGTTGGATCTCCTTGCAGTCCGAGGGACTCGCAAGAGTCTTCTCCAGCACCACAGTTCAAAAGCATCAATTCTTCGGTGCTCAGCTTTCTTCACAGTCCAACCCTCACATTCATACATGACTACTGGAAAAACCATAGCCTTGACTAGATGGACCTTTGTCTCTGCTATCTAGGTTGGTCATAACTTTCCTTCCAAGGAGTAAACGTCTTTTAATTTCATGGCTGCAATCACCATCTGCAGTGATTTTGGAGCCCCCCAAAAATAAAGTCTGACACCATTTCTACTGTTTCCCCATCTATTTCCCATGAAGTGATGGGACGAGATGCCATGATCTTAGTTTTCTGAATGTTGAGCTTTAAGCCAACTTTTTCACTCTCCTCTTTCATTTTCATCAAGAGGCTTTTTAGTTCCTCTTCACTTTCTGCCATAAGGGTGGTGTCATCTGCATATCTGAAGTTATTGATATTTTTCCTGGAAATCTTGATTCCAACTTGTGCTTCTTCCAGCCCAGCGTTCCTCATGATGTACTCTGCATATAAGTTAAATAAGCAGGGTATTACAGTTAAATGTATGTAATTTTTTGTCCTTCTATGAAGTCAAATTGCTAGTGAGTTTAAATTTTCTTTCTCAGACTCCACCAAACAAGAAATTAACTGTCAGTGTTGCTAATTGGCTAAAGCATTCCTGAATGACTCCGGGGTCAAATGAATCCCTATAAGCTGGTGGTATAAATCTTCCCTTTGACAGAAATTCAGAACTGTATTCAAAGCTGAGAACTATGTCATAGTAGTTTACTAGTGTATCATTTTAAAAAACCAAATAAAGTAAAAAAAAAAAAAAAAAAAGAGCTGTATCAGTGAAGCAAGCATGGAGGTTTCCTCTTACAATAGCCACAAAGCATTCTGCTACAGATGAAAGTGTTCATCTTTCCAGGGACATCCACCTTTAAAAACAGGCATTGCATCCAGGTTTGGGCAATCCATTCCCAGAACAAAGGAGCAGCCTGATTATAGACTTGCGGGGCTGGAAAGGGTTGGTCATCTCAGGCTCAGGCAGAGTCTGTCTCACTATTTGGAGAAGTTCCTGGGAAGAGAACTGTCCGCCTCTTCTCTGCCTCTCATACTTCCAATGCAGCAGGAGTTCGAAAAGGAGGCTGGCTGACTAACCAAACCTCCACAATACAGAAGTGCTCTATTAACTCAGTGAAATTTCAACAGTGTCGCACTAAACCCAAAACTACATACTCTGTTTCCTGTCCAGTTGGAAAAAATGGGGAAGGGTGTGTAGACTGAGGGAGGAGAGTGTCCACTCAGAGACTCAGGGTGAAATGTTCCTCTTGAAGACTCGACTCTCAGTGAAGCTTCTCTCAAGGAGAGGGAACACCGCAGAGGCAGGAGCTATGAAATCAAGGAGAAGTTTGAAAAATAAATATTCAGGAACACTTCTATACATTCCTGGATTGCCATCAGGGGACAGTACAAGCTTTAGCACTTGAAACAATCTTCTCTTTTTGGACTATGAACCAATTAAGTCAATGAGGCTGTTAGCCTGAGCAATCAGCCTTGATATTTCTAAGAATTTTATTTTTTAAAAAGGGAAAGTCTTCTCATCCCTGCTCCAGACATAATGTAAACCAAGCATCCTGAATTCAGCCTGTTAACCACTCTATACCACGTCCTTTCTCAATAAACTGAAACCTACTTCATGTTCTGTGATAATACCCTGTGGACATGGAGAGAAATATCCTGGCCAAACTGGAGTGAATTTGAAAGCGTGTGAGAGAAAGGAAGAGTTTGGGTAAGGGATTACTGGCTCTTCCAATGTACTAAACAGCAGCAGAGGCCAGATTATCTGATATGCAAACACTGTCACCAGAATTATTAAACATCAGTAGAATTCCTTGATTGCGTGTACAGAAAGACATCCCATCATTTGATTAAGCTATTTTTCTGTTCAAAAGCCTTCAATGAGACCTCCATCCTATCAGAGTCAAATCTGTCTTTCAAGAGTCAAATCCATCACGCTCTGCTCCTGAAGACATGCCTTCCACTCCAGAGTGGCTGTGTGCATTTGTCCTACAATCTCAATATTATTTCCTAATCCCATACTTTTTTTTCATACAAAACATCCTCTTTCCAAATCCAGATAAGCATTTTGCTTGACAATCCCAGACTTTAATGATTCTTCTGTAATGGGATTCCTTTCCGCTTAGGCACCACGCTATTTGGTCTACAACTTCACATTCTTGTCTGTAACTAAAATACAAATTCCGTGAACATAGGATTAAACATCTCCTATTTTCATAAAGAAAAGTATCTTGGCATAACCTAATGAGTTGTTAATAAATTTTGGTTATTTGTTGTCCTAATTTCTGACTGTTATGACATATGCCAAATCCCATAATAACAAGTATAAGTTCACTAAAAATATTTTGGCAACCCTTTCAAAGCTCAATGATTCATTTAATTATAATAAAACCAACAAGATCAAAACTATACTAATTTATGAACTGTATTTTTAACAACTATCATTCTAGTAATGATGATTCTGGTATTCCTTCCCTCCCATGGCATTTGAATTTAAATCCTCTACTTGCCACCATGTAAGTTAACTGTGACAAGTACATGAAAACCTGGGAAGCCTGTAAGAATAGCCTAAAAGAAATCTCTTCCCCAAATTGTAAGTCAGCCAGCAGGATTCCCATGCCAGAGGAAAAGAAAGGAAGTATATGTTTTATCTCTCTCAGAACCTGAGTCTCAGTTCCCTTTCTTCTTTTACTCTCTAGTTTCAGAATTCATCAGTTGAAAGCAGTTGGGTAACAGAGAGAATCCAAAAAGACTGTCTGCAGCTTCCTTACCTCTCCCTCCAGTGCTGTGTGGAAAGGGATGAAATAAGAATTTCTTTATTTTTGAAGAATCGCCTTTTCAGAGATCTTGAAAGGTACGTGAACTGTGGCTGGCACCTGTTGCAGGTTGATCACTTTGCCTGCAACTGGAGAAGGGGCAGAGACAGGGGTACCTGATCAGAGCTTTCTGCTGACTTGTGGAGTACCTGCCCTAGGAAGGCAGAGGCTCAAGGTCACCCCATCTGAGCCACACAGGAAAAGAAGAGGGCTGACTTCATAGCTTTATTGTAGAGTACAGAGATAATGCTGCCTAAGGACACAAAGTCCCTCAGAAGCAAAGTTAACTTCAGGGTTCAATCCAACTACCTTGCTTCAGGTTAGCCTTAACAAGTAGAAAATACACGTTCAATCTGCCTCATGTGAGCCAAGTTCTTACTGGAGGAGTTGTGAAAGGTCTGCTTGCCCAGCCAATACAGCATTTTTCAGTGGTCCCCAACCAGTTTGGCACCAGGGACTGCTTTCGTGGAATAGTTTTCCACAGACCAGGGCTGAGAGGATGTGGTTTGGAGATAATTCAAGGGCATCACATTTACTGTGCAATTTATCTCTATTATTATTATATCAGCTTTGCCTTAGAGCATCAGGCATTAAATCCTGGAGGTTGGGGACCCTTGCAATAACCTGAAATTCTAAACTTTATACTTATTCTTTTGCTTTGCATATTACTTCTAGAAAACCATGTTTCAAATAGAGTTGCAATTCAGATGATACATGAGAATCCTCCCCATCCCAATTCTCCTTAAACCTGGATGGAATTAGCTTTAATGTAGCCATAAGAAAGGCAATGTTCTCCTGAAATTTTCTATTAATACTCAAAGAGCTTCAACCCTTCTGGCTTTATTTGCCTTGTGGCCTCTAGCTAAGCCTCTCCTCCACCTCCAACATCCATATTCATATGTTTTTAATGATTTATGAACAAACCCATACACAACCCATTCACTAAGCACTTTGAAATTCAGTCAACTTTCACTTGAAGACTTGAGTGACATCACAGAGCATAGAGTCTTCTATTATTAATATCTGCTCTCCAGACCCACTCTTCCTTCCCACCACCTCCATTTCTTTCTCTCTTAACTCTTCTCCCTCTCTTTTTCTGGAACAAAACAAATGGCTCCTCTTTTCTGGGTCATAGACATTTTCTAAGTACTTAATGTTGCTTGAGCATGCTCTACTGGCTATACCGTTTCCAAGCAAAATATCAAAGTATTTCTTTCAAAGTCAAGTCTTCCTCTAGCAGAATTGTGGTCAGTATTTTGTTCACATCGTCACCATCATAGCCTAATGTGATAAAGCAAACCACTGATACTGACATCTTGGTTGATAAAATCAGTAAGAAGAGGAGTTAAAGGGGATGGGAGTCTGAGTTTTGGTAGAACAGACAGCCAAGTAATGTCCCCCATCCCTCAAAAAAACACTTGTAGTCTGAGGAAGCTGTGACAGGGTCCTGAAAACCTTGATAGCAAGCCACCCAAAGCCAAATTCAACGTGCTTCTCAGATTGACCATTGGATGGTCCCAGTAAAGATCCTTAACTCTCTTAAACATCAATCATTTATATGCCTTGACTGTTTTAGAAAGAAGTCCACCACTCAATAGAAAGCCAGTTCATCTAACAAAATCCTCAGCATCTAAATGAAATAAGAGAAATACTTTTTCTAGTTACTTTTGTTTGTTGAGAGATTTGAATGTTCAAAGTCATTTACAATCTAGCCTTTACCTACCCAACTTTCAGTCACAAAAGCTATAATGCTTCATGACCCAGGAATCCCGCACTAACATTGATTCCTCCAACACTGCCTACTGTCTTGTGACTGCCTGCCCTCACAGTGCTGACCCTCTACATAAACTATCCTTTCTTTCTTTCTTTCCAGCTTCCAAAAGTGAAATTAAGCATCTCTTTTCCTGAAAAGGCTTCCTCTGATTCAACACCCCTCTGGAGGTTTTGGCTCCTCTAACTATGTGTGTGTGTGTGTGTGTGTGTGTGTGTGTGTGTACATATATATAATTATAACCCTAGCATTGAGCCTTTCCCATGCAATTATAATTATTTGTTTACATGTCCTTCTCCTCTGCTAAAGGTGATGCCTTTGAAAGCACAGCTAGCATCTTACTCATCTCTAAAACCCCAATGCCTAATGCTGCCTCTTCCATAGAAAGCATCTGATAAATCTTAACTGCATGGATCTCTCCCATTTTCATAAGCTTTTTGAAAAAGAACAGCATTTAATCTTTTGTAGCTCCCAACCCACCCAGTAATGATACTTCTAAATCAGTTTTAAATTATTATAGTGTCATATAAGGTGTCAGAGAGTAAAGGTAACTCTCCAAGGACACTAATCACAAATGTACACTTCAACATAGGATAGCTTAATTTAATCTGAGGCTATATTCAGAGGTAGCTTTCCATCCCTATCTCAGTCAACACCAGAGATTTTTTTCATTAGCAGAAACTATTTCTATATTACATTTATGTTGGCAAAAAGAAATATTAAACCTTATTAGGCAATGTCATCAAAATGGCAGGCAGGAGTGTTCCACCACCATTCCCCCAAAGAACATCAATTTTAACAATCTTCCATGGATGAGTGCACCTTTGTGGAAGTCTGTGAGTCAGTGGAGAAGTTTCAGACATCAATGGAATAGCAACAATAAATTATCCAAGACTGTGCACTGACGAGAGTAAGAAGAAAGGTTTCACTTTACTCTTGTCATCACAGCCCACGATGGAACCCTCTGGGGAAGTGGGAGCATGTGAGTGAGTTCTCAGCTCTCCTCGCTGTGCTGGATGCTGCCAGAGAGGCCCATTTCCTTCTCGCTCTATTCAAAATACTGAAGTATGCTGTATCATTGGGTGAGTCTGAAGAGAGTGGCTTGGAGACAGTAACCAGTGCTCTTAGAGGGCATTCAAAGGGACAGAGACCCTGAAAACAATTTCATGGCCTCCAGGAGGAAGCCCATTCATGAACCACGGGGGGGGGGGGGGTTGCCCTGACTGCACGTCTAACCAACTGGCCCACAGGCTTTCTCAATACTCCATATTACTCACCCATACACACCCCTCCCTGTAGCCAGCTTCCTCGGCATGCTCTCAATAGCAGTAAGAGCTAGTGAATACATGCAGTAAGCTGACTTGATTCTGTAGGTTTGGGAGAAAGCATACAAACTTGTATTCAGTACCATCCACAGGAAAGCAAACAGAAGGTTGTCAGCAGCTGGCCTGGCTTTACAGGATCAAAGGAAAGCAGATGTTCTTAAGTATTTCCCACCAAAGAAAACAAGATATGCAAGGCAGTAGTAACCACAAAAAAAAGATCTGAGAAAGCTTCAGAATCCCTAACAGAGCTGAAAGAGGCATTTCTCTCTTGAAACCTACAAATAAAGACTAGAGGAGATGATTGCTTTTTCAAATACAAAGACAGCAAAACAAGGCTTTAAAGAACATGAAAAATCATGGAAACATGATACCAGCACAGGAACACAATTTTGCTTTAATTGACTCCAAAGTAAAGGAGATCTGTAATTTGCCTGATACAGAATTCAGAATAGTTATTTTAAGGGAAGTCAGCGAGCTACAAGAAAACAATTAAAAACAAATCAACAAAATCAGGAAAACAATATATGAACAAAATAAGATTTAACAGAAAAAAATTAAGAACCAACAAATCCTTTAGTTGAACAAAACAGTAAAGAATAAAAAATTCAATAGAGAGCATCATCATCAGACTGGATCAAGCAGAATAAAGAATCTGTGAAGTAGAACAGTTCATTTGAAATTATCTAGCAAGAGGAGCGAAAGCAAAGGAGAAAAGGAAAGCTATAAGCATCTGAATGCAGAGTTCCAAAGAATAGCAAGGAGAGATAAGAAAGCCTTCCTCAGTGATCAATGCAAAGAAATAGAGGAAAACAACAGAATAGGAAAAACAAGAGATCTCTTCAAGAAAATTAGAGATTCCAAGGGAACATTTCATGCAAAGATGGGCTCGATAAAGGACAGAAATGGTATGGACCTAACAGAAGCAGAAGATATTACGAAGAGGTGGCAAGAATACACAGAAGAACTGTACAAAAAAGATCTTCACGACCAACATAGTCATGATAACGTGATCACTGACCTAGAGCCAGACATCTTGGAATGTGAAGTCAAGAGGGCCTTAGAAAGTATCACTATGAATAAAGCTAGTGGTGGTGATGGAATTCCAGTTGAGCTACTTCAACTCTTGAAAGATGATGCTGTGAAAGTGCTGCACTCAATATGCCAGCAAATTTGGAAAACTCAGCAGTGGCTACAGGACTGGAAAAGGTCAGTCTTCATTCCAATCCCAAAGAAAGGCAATGCCAAAGAATGCTCAAACTACCGCACAATTGCATTCATCTCAAATGCTAGCAAAGTGATGCTCAAAATTCTCCAAGCCAGGCTTCAGCAATATGTGAACTGTGAACTCCTAGATGTTCAATCAGGTTTTAGAAAAGGCAGAGGCACCAGAGATCAAATTGCCAACATCTGCTGGATCATGGAGAAAGCAAGAGAGTTCCAGAAAAACATCTATTTCTGCTTCATTGACTATGCCAAAGCCTTTGACTGTGTGGATCACAACAAACTGTGGAAAATTCTGAAAGAGATGGGAATAGCAGACCACCTGACCTATCTCTTGAGAAACCTGTATGCATGTCAGGAAGCAACAGTCAGAACTGGACATGGAACAACAGACTGGTTCCAAATAGGAAAAGGAGTACATCAAGGCTGTATATTGTCACCTTGCTTATTTAACTTCTATGCAGAGTACATCATGAGGAAGGCTGAGCTGGAAGAAGCACAAGCTGGAATAAAGATTGCTGGGAGAAATATCAATAATCTCAGATATGCAGATGACACTACCCTTATGGCAGAAAGTGAAGAGGAACTCAAAAGCCTCTTGATGAAAGCGAAAGAGGAGAGTGAAAAGGTTGGCTTGAAGCTCAACATTCAGAAAACAAAGATCATGGCATCTAGTCCCATCACTTCATGGGAAATAGATGGAAAAACAGTGGAAACAGTGTCAGACTTTATTTTTTTGAGCTCCAAAATCACTGCAGATGCTGATTGCAGCCAGGAAATTAAAAGACGCTTACTCCTTGGAAGGAAAGTTATGACCAACCTTGATAATATATTAAAAAGCAGAGACATTACTTTGCCAACAAAGGTCCGTCTAGTCAAGGCTATGGTTTTTCCCGTGGTCATGTATGGATGTGAGAGTTGGACTGTGAAGAAAGCTGATCGCAGAAGAATTGATGCTTTTGAACTGTGGTGTTGGATAAGACTCTTGAGAGTCCCTTGGACTGCAAGGAGATCCAACCAGTCCATTCTAAGGGAGATCGATCCTGGTTGTTCATTGGAAGGATTGATGCTAAAGCTGAAACTCTGATACTTTGGCCACCTCATGCAACGAGTTGACTCACTGGAAAAGACTCTGATGCTGGGAAAGGTTGGGGGAGGGAGGAGAAGGGGACGACCGAGAATGAGATGGCTGGATGGCATCACTGTCTCCATGGACATGAGTTTGAGTGAACTCCGGGAGTTGGTGATGGACAGGGAGGCCTGGCGTGCTGTGGTTCATGGGGTCGTGGAGAGTCGGACATGACTGAGCGACTGAACTGAACTGAACTGAGCCAGAGGATAGCAAAGAAAAAATAATAATAAAAGAAATAAATAAATAAAGAATACTATGAACTACGGAATATCATTAAGAAAAAACAACCCATGCATGATTGAATCTCAGAAGAAAAGAAAGGGAAAAGAGGTGGGCTGCTGCTGCTAAGTCACTTCAGTCGTGTCCGACTCTGTGTGACCCCATAGACAGAAGCCCACCAGGCTCCCCCGTCCCTGGAATTCTCCAGGCAAGAACACCGGAGTGGGTTGCCACCTCCTTCTCCAATGTGTGAAAGTGAAAAGTGAAAGTGAAGTCGCTCAGTTGTATCCGACTTTTAGCGACCCCATGGACTGCAGCCCACCAGGCTCCTCCATCCATGGGATTTTCTAGGCAAGAGTACTGGAGTGGCTTGCCATTGCCTTCTCCGAAAGGGGTGGGCAAAAGGTTATTAAAGAAGTAATGGCTAAAAGTTCTAAAATCTGGGGAGAGATTTGAATATTCATGTTCACAAAGCTCCTAAGTCCCCCTAAAATTTCAACTTAAAAATTCTTTTCCAAGGCACATTATGATCAAACCAACTAAAACTAAAAACAGAGAATTTTTAAAGCAACAAAATAAAGAAAAATCTTCACATAAAAGGAAAACCCCATAAGGCAAACACATTTTAGGCCAGGAGAGAGTGTGATGATCTATTCAAACTGTTAAAAGAAAATAAACTGCCAACAAATAATACTTTATATAGTAAAGCTGCCCTTGAGAAATGAAGGATAGACTCTCCCAAGCAAACAAAAGTTGAGGGAATTTGGCACTAGGAAACCTGATTTACAAGATATGGAGAAGAAAGTTCTTTGAAGTACAATGAAAAGATGCTAATTAGCAAAAGGAATTTTTACTGGCAAAAGTAAGCATGCAGTCAAACTCAGAAAACACTAATACCACAATACGGTGTGTTAACCACTTAATTCTAGTATAAAGGTTAAAGGACAAGAGTATTAAAAATAATTACTAAAGTTGCAGTAATTTGTTAATGGATACCAATATCAGTTCTGTTCAGTCACTCAGTTATGTCCGACTCTTTGCGACCCCATGAACTGCAGCACGCCAGGCCTCCCTGTCCATCACCAACTGCTGGAGTCTACACAAACCCATGTCCATCGAGTCGGTTATGCCATCTAACCATCTGATCCTCTATTGTCCCCTTATCCTCTTGCCCTCAATCTTTCCCAGCATCAGGGTTTTTTCCAATGAGTCAGCTCTTTGCATCAGGTGGACAAAGTGTTGGAGTTTTAGCTTCATCATCAGTCCTTCCAATGAACACCCAGGACTGACCTCGTTTAGGATGGACTGGTTGTATCTCCTTGCAGTCCAAGGGACTCTCAAGAGTCTTCACCAGCACCACAGTTCAAAAGCATCAATTCTTCAGCGCTCAGCTTTCTTCATAGTCCAACTCTCACATCCATACATGACTACTGGAAAAACCATAACCTTGACTAGACGTACCTTTCTGGACAAAGTAATGTCTCTACTTTTTAATATGCTGTCTAGGTTGGTCATAAGTTTCCTTCCAAGGAGTAAGCATCTTTTAATTTCATGGCTGCAATCAGCATCTGCAGTGATTTTGGAGCCCCCCAAAATAAAGTCTGATACTGTTTCCACTGTTTCCCCATCTATTTCCCATGAAGTGATGGGACCAGATGCCATGATCTCAGTTTTCTAAATATTGAGTTTTAAGCCAACTTTTTCATGCTCCTCTTTCACTTCCATCAAGAGGTTCTTCAGTTCTTCTTCACTTTTCTGCCATAAGGGTGGTGTCATCTGCATATCTGAGGTTATTGATATTCCTCCTGGCAATCTTGATTACAGCCTGTGCTTCCTCCAGTCCAGCATTTCTCATGATGTACTCTGCATATAAGTTAAATAAGCAGGGTGAAAATACACAGTCTTGACGTACTCCTTTTCCTATTTGGAACAAGTCTGTTGTTCCATGTCCAGTTCTAACTGTTGTTTCCTGACCTGCATACAGATTTCTCAGGGGGCAGGTCAGGTGGTCTGGTATTCCCATCTCCTTCAGAATTTTCCACAGTTTGTTGTGATCCACACAGTCAAAGGCTTTGGCAGAGTCAATAAAGCAGAAATAGATCTTTTTCTGGAACTCTCTTGCTTTTTCGATGATCCAGCAGATGTTGGCAATTTGATCTCTGGTTCCTCTGCCAGATACCCAATATAGAGAGAAGTAAATTTTTACATTTTTTTGATTAATTACCTGATTAGAACCTCTAGCATACTGTGCTCTTCTCTTGACATTTTAAATTGTGTATCGATAGCTTATCTCCATATCAAACTATTTCCATTTCAATCTACATGCTTAAGATACTCCTAACCAAACTGATACTTGGAAATCATGAAATAAGCTCACTCATAAAAGGTATGAATCAGTGACTAGGCAATAAAGTTAGAATATATTGGTCTACACCTGTATTGTCTTTCTGATTCTAGACTCCTAATTTCCTCTTCTGTATAGTTAGGGAATCAAATGAAATAGTATTTAATATGGTGAATGAGTGAATGACTTTGACTTCAGCCTAACTTAGTAGGAAACCCTGCAGTGTGCCCTCCATACAGCAGCTAGTAGGGCAGGCTTTGGGAATAGACTGCTCCAGCGTTCAAATTCGTTAAGGTTACTGGTATGGCCTCGCCTGTGTTCACTCAGTAGTGCTCAGCAGTATTAACATATTTTTAAAAAGTTAACACTCATAACAATTCTCCCATGTATGACACCTAGGGAAGGATTAAGATCAAGGATATTAGAATATCACTGGAGAAATGCATTGATTTTAATCATTATGCAAGGATAAAATTTCCTTATACGCTCCTTTGGAACAGAAAAGACTTGGACTCATTGGACTCATTTGAATATTTTGGCCACTTGATGCGAAGAGCCAATGCACTGGAAAAGACCCTGATGCTGGAAAAGACTGACAGCAGAAGGATATAAGGGCAGCAGAGGATGAGATGGTTAGATAGCACCACCAACTCAATGGACAAGAATGTGAGCAAACTATAGGAGATAGTGGAGGATAGAAGAGCCTGACACGCTGCAGTCCATGAGGTAGCAGAGTCAGATGTGACTTAGTAACTGAACAACAACAATAATAACTAATTTGAAAATCCCTGCTGTGACTTGTTAAAACCAGGGTACTTTTGATTAATAAGAGAGCAGTGTTATCTAGGGACATTTCAAGTTAAGCCCTATGTTCAGTTCAAATCAGTTCAGTCACTCAGTTGTGTCCAATTCTTTGCCACCCCATGGACTGCAGCACGCCAGGCTTCCCTGTCCATCACCAACTCCAAAAGCTTGCTCAAATTCATGCCCACTGAGCTGGTGATACCATCCAACCATCTCGTCCTCTGTCATCCCCTTCTCCTCCTGCCTTCGATCTTTCCCACCATCTGCTTTCCCGTGGTAACTGAAAGTAAATCAAAGATTCAGAATACCATTCTTGAACAGATTCATGTGAACATGACTTAGAGAAATAAAAATTCATAGGGTATTTACAATGACATTCTGTTAATCTTTAGATACCAATATTCACTATAGAATGCATTCTCAAATTTCAAAACCAGAATTGAACTATATGTGACTTTCTACCTACCCCAATCATTATCAGTTAAGTTCAGTTGCTCAGTCGTGTCCAACTTTTTGCGACCCCATGTATTGCAACATACCAGGCTTCCCTGTCCATCACCAACTTCCGAAGCTTGTTCAAACACATGTCCATCTAGTCGGTAATGCCATCCAACATCTCATGCTATGTTGTCCCCTTCTCCTCTCGCCTTCAATTTTTCCTAGCATCAGGGTCTCTTCCAATGAGTCAGTTCTTCACATCAGGTGGCCAAAGTATTGGAATTTCAGTTTCAGCATCAGTCCTTCCAATGAATATTCAGGACTGATCTCCTTTAGGATGGACTGGTTGGATCTCCTTGAAGACCAAGGGACTCTCAAGAGTCTTCTCCAACACCACAGTTCAAAGGCAGTGTTCAACTTTCTTTATAGTCCAACTCTCACATCCATACATGACCACTGGAAAAACCATAGCTTTGACTAGAGGGACCTTTATTGGTAAGGTAATGTCTCTGCTTTTAAATATGCTGTCTAGGTTGGTCATAGCTTTTCATCCAAGGACTAAGTGTCATTTAATTTCATGGCTGCAATCACCACCTTCAGCGATTTTGGAGCCCCCAAAAATAAAGTCTCTCACTGTTTCCATTCTTTCCCCATCTATTTGCCATGAAGTGATGGGACCAGATGTCATGATCTTTGTTTTCTGAATGTCAAGTTTTAAGCCAACTTTTTCACTCTCTTATTTCACTTCCATCAAGAGGTTTTTCATTTCTTCTTCACTTTCTGCCATAAGGGTGGTGTCATCTGCATATCTGAGGTTATTGATATTTCTCCCAGCAATCTTGATTCCAGCTTGTGCTTCTTCCAGCCCAGTGTTTCTCATGACGTACTCTGTATATAAGTTATATAAGCAGGATGACAATATACTGCCTTGATGTACTCCTTTCCCTATTTGGAACCAGTCTGTTTTTCCATGTCCAGTTCTAACTGTCGCTTCCTGACCTGCATACACACTTCTCAGGGGGGAGGTCAGGTGGCCTCCTATTCCCATCTCTTTAAGAATTTTCCACAGTTTGTTGTTATCCACACAGTCAAAGGCTTTGACATAGTCAATAAAGCAGAAATATATGTTTTTCTGGAACTCTCTTGCTTTTGTGATGTTCCAGTGGATGTTGGCAATTTGATTTTTGGTTTTTGTGCTTTTCCTAAATTCAGCTTGAACATCTGGAAGTTCACATATTGCTGAAGCCTGGCTTGGAGAATTTTCAGCATTACTTTGCTAGCATGTGAGATGAGTTCAATTGTGCAGTAGTTTGAGCATTCTTTGGCATTGCCTTTCTTTGGGATTGGAATAAAAACTGACATTTTCCAGTCCTGTGGCCACTGCTGAGTTTTCCAAATTTGCTGGCATATTGAGTGCAGCACTTTCACAGGATTTGAAATAGCTCAACTGGAATTCCATCACCTCCACTAGCTTTGTTCATTGTGATGCTTCCTAAGGAACAATTGACTTCACATTCCAAGATGTCTGGCTCTAGGTCAGTGATCACACCATCGTAATTATCTTGGTCGTGCAGATCTTTTTTGTACAGTTCTTCTGTGTATTCTTGCCACCTCTTCTTCATATCTTCTGCTTCTGTTAGTTCCATACCATTTCTGTCCTTTATTGAGCCCATCTTTGCATGAAATGTTCCCTTGGTATCTCTAATTTTCTTGAACAGATCTCTAGTCTTCCTCATTCTATTGTTTTCCTCTATTTCTTTGCACTGATCACTAAGGAAAGCTTTCTTATCTCTCCTTGCTATTCTTTGGTTTTTTTATTTTTTATTATATATTTTTTTATTTTATTTTATTTTTTTAATTTATTTTTTTTATTTTACAATATTATATTGGTTGGTTTTGCCATACATTGACATGAATTCGCCCCAGGTGTACATGAGTTCCCCCTCCTGAACCCCCCTCTCACCTCCCTCCTCCCTTTATCCTCCCTCTGGGTCATCCCCGCACACCAGCCCCGAGTATCCTGTAACATGCATTATACAGAGTGAAGTAAGACAGAAAGAAATGCACCAATACAGTATACCAACACATATATATGGAATTTAGAAAGATGGAAATATAACCCTGTATACGAGACAGCAAAAGAGACACAGTTGTATGGAACAGTCTTTGGGACTTTGTGGGAGAGGGTGAGGGTGGGATGATTTGAGAGAATGACATTGAAACATGTATGTTGTCATATGTGAAACGAATCAGCAGTTCAGGGTCAATGCATGCTATTCTTTGGTACTCTGCATTCAAATGGGTATATCTTTCCTTTTCTCCTCTGCTTTTTGCTTCTCTTCTTTTCTCATCTATTTCTAAGGCCTCCTCAGACAACCATTTTGCCTTTTTGCATTTCTTTTTATTGGGGATGGTCTTGATCACTGCTTCTTGTACAATGTCATGAACCTTTGTCCATAATTCTTTAGGCATTCTGTCTATCAGATCTAATCCCTTGAGTCTATTTGTCACTTCCACTGTATAATTGTTTGGTCATATCGGAATGGTCTAGTGGTTTTCCCTACTTTCTTCAATTTCAGTCTGAATTTGGCAATAAGGAGTTCATGATCTGAGCCACAGTCAGCTCCCGGTCTTGTTTTTGCTGATTGTATAGAGCTTCTCCATCTTTGACTGCAAAGGATATAATCAATCTGATTTTAGTGTTGGCCATCTGGTGATGACCATGTGTAGAGTCTTCTCTTGTGTTGTTGGAAGAGGGTATTTGCTATGACCAGTGCGTTCTCTTGGCAAAACTCTGTTATCCTTTGCCTTGCTTCATTTTCTACTCTGAAGTCAAATTTGCCTGTTACTCCAGGTATCTCTTGACTTCCTACTTTTGCATTCATTATACTTTTCCAAGCAGTATACTTCTAGTTAAATATGGCTTTAATTCTGTAATTTAGATCTATAGAAAGCTTGTATCAAATATAGGCATCTTTCTTACCTGCCTGTTGCTTGTTTCAATTACCTATTGACTTTCTTGAAATGTCATTTCCTTAGCTACTGATAGGCATACCCTTTTATAATTGGCCTTTCTTGTTTTGTAAAATTCTACTATGTTTTTTGTACCCATCTTGCATCTGGATTTTCCCCATTTCTTCACCTATAAGCAATACATCTGTATATCTCATTTGAATTTTTGCTAGCACATATTTCATAATTACTCTTTTCTTACTAGTAATTTCCTAGTTGTTTGTTTCTAAATGTTTCAAGAGTTCTTTTTACCATTATCTGTAAGGTACTTCATTTCCTCATTACATTGATTAATTTGTGGTTTACGTCAATTTATAACACAGTCTTTTTTCACTACATTTTAACTATTAAGATAAAAATAAATAAATACCAAATGCTAAATCACTTTTCTATTAATAGGCTCAACATTAAAAATAACTATAAGCTTTACTACAATATAACTTTTGAAAATACATTTAACCAAAGTATAACAAGGTTTTAAGAAAAATTAGAAGTGGGGAGTGGCCAAGATGACAAAGTAGAAAAACCCTAAGTTCACCATCCGTTCCGTTCCGTTCAGTCGCTCAGTCGTGTCCGACTCTTTGCGACCCCGTGGACTGTAGCCTACCAGGCTTCTCCGTCCATGGGATTCTCCAGGCAAGAATACTGGAGTGGGTTACCATTTCCTTCTCCAGGGGATCTTCCCAAGTTCACCATGGACACATCAAAATACATTTACAGAGTAACTAATAATGAGAAAGAGTGGAATATAGCAGACAAGATCTCCTTTTGCAACTAAAAGAGAAAAAGAAATAATCACAGTGAGATGGGTAGGAGGAGTAGAGATACAGTATAGTCAAGATATCTAACTCAGGTGGTCAATCCACAAATTAGAGGATAATTGCAACTGCAGAGGTAATCCCCAAGGAGTAAGGGAATCCAAATTCCACTACCACAAATCTGTGTTCATCAAAACAATATGGTATACGCACAAAAACAGACACACAGTTCAATGGAACAGGATTAGTTCAGTTCAGTCACTCAGTCATGTCTGACTCTTTGCGACCCCATGGACTGCAGCTCCAGTTCCAAACTCATGTCCATCGAGTCAGTTGGATGACATCACCAACTCCATCAATGGAACATTGACTCAATGGAAAAGGATAGACAGCCCAGAAATAAATCCAATGGGCAATTTATTTATGACAAAGGAGGGAACAATATACAATGAGGAAAAGACAGCCTCTTCAACAAACGGTATTAGGAAAACTGGACAGCTACATGCAAAAGAATCAGACTTAACTACATTCTCACACCTTGAATAAAAATAAATTCAAAATAGACTAAAGACAAATATAAGATCTGAAATCATACAACTTCTATTAGAAAACAGGCATTATGCTCTTTGATGTCAGTCTTCTCAAATTTTTTTTTTTTGATATGTCTGTTTGGGCAAGGGAAACAAAAGCAAAAATAAACAAATGGGGCTACATCAAATCAATAACATTTTGTATGATGAAGCTATCAACAAACTGAAAAGGACATCACCAAAACTGGAGAAGATATTTGCAAACAATTTATCTGATAAGAGGTTAATATTTAAAATGTACGAAGAACTCACTCAACTCAACATCAAAAAAAAAAAAAAAAGATTGAAAAATAGGCAAAGGTTCTGAATTGACATTTTCCCAAAGAAGATATAAAATAGTAAACATGCACATGAAAAAATGCTCAACATCACTAATCAACAGGGAAAAGCAAATTGAAACCACAATAGAAGTGTCATTTCATACCTGTCAGAGTGGCTATTATCAAAAACAAACAAAAACAAATAGCCAGTGTTAGTGAGGACACAGAGAAAAGGGAACCCCGTGCACTGTGGGTGAAAATGTAAATTGGTGCAGAAACTATGGAAAAGTGTATGGAGATTCCTCAAAAAATTAAAAAAAAAACTATATATAAACCAACAATACCAGACTTAGCAGCAGCATGCACCTCTATGTACATAGAAGCATTATTTATAATAGCCAAGATATGGAAGCAACATGAGTACTCACCAATAAATGAAAGGATAAAGAATCTGGGGGGTGTGTGTGTGTGTACATACACACACAATGGAATGTTACTCAGCCATAAAAAATTAAATCTTGCCTTTGCAACAGCATGGGTAAACAGCATGGGTAAACTTATGCTAAGTGAAATAAGTCAGAGTAAGACAAACATTATGATTTCACTTCTTTGTGAAACCTAAAAAGCAAAAGAGATGAACTACAAGCATAACAAAACAAACAGAGATAAAGATACAGAGAACAAAGAGGTGTTTGCCAGAGGGGAGAGGGTAGGGGGAGGAAAGAAAGAAGTGAGGGAGGCTAAGAAGGACAAAGATCAGTTGCAAAATAAATGACTCATGGGTATGAAACATATAACGTGGGGAATATAGTAATATGTAGTATATTTTTGTATGGTGATATAATAAAACTAGATTGTGGTAATCATTTTAAAATGTGTAGAAATATGCAATTGCTATGTTGTATGATAGGAGCTAACATAGCATTGTAGCTAAATTATATTCAAAAACAAACTCAGAAAAAGAGACCAGATTTGTCGTTACCAGAGGCAGGGATGGGGAAGCGGGTGTGTATAGGGGGAGGGATAAGAACAGTCAAAATGCCAAATTTAAGATATATAAGTACTGGCGATGTGATGTACAATATAATAGATGTAATTAACGCTGCTCTGTGTTATACATGGCTTCCCTGATAGCTCAGTTGGTAAAGAATCTGCCTGCAATGCAGGAGACCCAGGTTCAATTCCTGGGTCAGGAAGATCCGCGGGAGAAGGGATAGGCTATCCACTCCAGTGTTCTTGGACTTCCCTTGTGGCTCAGCTGGTAAAGAATCTGCCTGCAATGCAGAAGACCTGGGCTCAATCCCTGGGTTGGGAAGATCCCCTGGAGAAGGGAAAGGCTACCCACTCCAGTATTCTGGCCTGGAGAATTCCATGGACTATATAAGTACTAGGGATATGATGTTCAACATGATAGATGTAATTAATGCTGCATCCTGATGTTCATTGGAAGGACTGATGCTAAAGCTGAAACTCCAATACTTTGGCCACCTCATGCGACGAGTTGACTCACTGGAAAAGACTCTGATGCTGGGAAAGGTTGGGGGCGGGAGGAGAAGGGGACGACGGAGAATGAGATGGCTGGATGGCATCACCGACTCTGTGGACATGGGTTTGAGTGTACTCTGGGAGTTGGTGATGGATAGGGAAGCCTGGCGTGCTGTGATTCATGGGGTCGCAGAGAGTCGGACATGACTGAGCGACTGAACTGAACTGAACTGAACTGAATGCTGCTCTGTGTTATACATGAAATTATCAAGAGACTAAATCTAAGCGGTCTAGTTACAAGGGAAAAAAATTTCCATATCCTTAATGTTGTATCTATATGAGATGGTGGATGATGACTAAGCATATTGAGGTCAGTTTTCATGATGTAGGTAGGTCAAGTTGTTATGCTGTACACTTTAAACTTGTACAGTGCTATGTATCAATTATATCTCAAAAAAATTGAGAGAGAGAAATAGAAGTGTTATGGGAATCATTTTCTTAGCTGAGGGAACACTGCACTCTTCAACATACAAACTAGAAATTAAATACACTGGCTTGGGGTTAGAGAAGCAATGACTCAGTGGTCACAAGTTCACCAGAAACAACATCTAAAAAATATTCAAGCCTGACTTTAAAGAATAAATGCAAGTAAATAACACCTTAATAGACCAACAAGATAACAACAAAATATCTGGAACACATAACAGAAAAAGAAGTTTTATATCCCTGATACACAAAGAAGTCTTACAAGTTCAAAAGAAGAATTTATGAAAAACAGGGAAAGGATAATAGGAAAAGAGATACAAGTAGTTAATACTTATAAAAAGATGTCTTCAATCTTATAAGTAATAGAAGGAATACATATTTAAAAAACAGGTTTCTATTCTAAAATAGAAATAGCATGTTTCTGAGACATGCTAAGAAAAATTGAAAGTCATATGTTGAAGTTTCTTTCAGTTTTTATTGCTGCAAAATAAATTGCTTCAACATTTGGCAGCTTAAAAACCACCATCTAATTCTGTTTACAGATTTTGTGGGTCAGGAATTCAGAAAAGGCACAGTGGGCAGTTTGTTTCTTCTATATGATATCTGATGCCTCAACTGGCAAGACCCAGGAACTGGAGGTGATGGGACAGTGGGAGGCAGGAATCACTTGGAGGTGTCTCCACTCCTATGGCACCAGCTGGCTGTCACCTGAGAACTCACCTGGGGCTGTGGTCCATACCCTTATGTCCTCTCCATGTGGCCTGACATAGAGCTGTTGCTTTTATTACATAGTGGTGCCCCAGACCCCCAAAGACAAGGGTCCCCAGGGAATCATATGGAAGTGTATATCACCTTGTGAGCCAGCCTCCAAGGTCAGTTCAGTTCAGTCAGTTCAGTTCAGCTCAGTCGCTCAGTCGTGTCCGACTCTTTGTGACCCCATGAATCACAGCACACCAGGATTCCCTGTCCATCACCAACTCCCGGAGTTCACTCAAACTCATGTCCATCGAGTCGGTGATGCCATCCAGCCGTCTCATTCTCTGTCATCCCCGTGTCTTCCAGCCCCCAATCCCTCCCAGCATCAGAGTCTTTTCCAGTGAGTCAACTCGTCGCATGAGGTGGCCAAAGTATTGCAGTTTCAGCTTTAGCATCAGTCCTTCCAATGAACACCCAGGATGGATCTCCTTTAGAATGGACTGATTGGATCTCCTTGCAGTCCAAGGGACTCTCAAGAGTCTTCTCCAGCACCACAGTTCAAAAATATCAATTCTTTGGCGATCAGCTTTCTTCACAGTCCAACTCTCACATCCATACATGACCACGGGAAAAACCATAGCCTTGACTAGACGGACCTTGGTTGGCAAAGTAATGTCTCTGTTTTTTAATATGCTATCTAGGTTGGTTATAACTTTCCTTCCAAGGAGTAAGCGTCTTTTAATTTCTGGCTGCAATCAGCATCTGCAGTGATTTTGGAGCTCAAAAAAATAAAGTCTGACTCTGTTTCCACTGTTTCCCCATCTATTTCCCATGAAGTGATGGGACCAGATTCCATGATCTTCATTTTCTGAATGTTGAGCTTCAAGCCAACTTTTCACTCTCCTCTTTCACTTTCATCAAGAGGCTTTTTTAGTTCCTCTTCACTTTCTGCCATCAGGGTGGTGTCATCTGCATATCTGAGGTTATTGATATTTCTCCCAGCAATCTTGATTCCAGCTTGTGCTTCTTCCAGCCCAGCGTTCCTCATGATGCACTCTGCATAGAAGTTAAATAAGCAGGGTGACAATATACAGCCTTGACGTACTCCTTTTCCTATTTGGAACCAGTCTGTTGTTCCATGACCAGTTCTAACTGTTGCTTCCTGACCTGCATACAGGTTTCTCAAGAGGCAGGTCAGGTGGTCTGGTATTCCCATCTCTTTCAGAATGTTCCACAGTCTATTGTGATCCACACAGTCAAAGGCTTTGGCATAGTCAATGAAGCAGAAATAGATGTTTTTCTGGAACTCTTGCTTTCTCCATGATCCAGCGGATGTTGGCAATTTGATCTCTGGTTCCTCTGCCTTTTCTAAAACCAGCTTGAACATCTGGAAGTTCATGGTTCACATATTGGTGAGGACTGGCTTGGAGAATTTTGAGCATGACTTTACTAGTGTGTGAGATGAGTGCAACTGTGCGGTAGTTAGAGCATTCTTTGGCATTCCCTTTCTTTGGGATTGGAATGAAGACTGACCTTTTCCAGTCCTGTGGCCACTGCTGAGTTTCCAAATTTGCTGGCTCAAATCCATTGAAGTCACAAACCTGCCCAATTAAATAGGAATAAACAAACCCCATCTCTCAGTGCAAGGAGTATCAAAGTCATATTGTATAAAACCATGTGATAGGGGAGATTCTGCTGTGATCATCCTCAGAAAACAGTCTGCCACAGAAAACCTGTCAGAAAATGCATCCTTTCATAGAAGGCCAGATGTGAACTGATATCTTTCTGAAGGCTAAACCAACATCAACCAGAGGTGTTTTGTTTTTCAGTCACCAAGTCATGTCTGATTCTTCATGACTCCATGGACTGAAGCACGCCAGGCTTCCCTGTCCCTCACCAGCTCCAGGAGTTTGCCCAAGTTCATGTCCATTGAATAGGTGAAGCCATCCAACCATCTTATTATAAATGCTCTAATCCTTACATGCAAAAATAACTTTTTTCCCCTAAGTCAAAGCATATTCTGAGTGGGGGAATGGATAGACCATTCACTCCTCAAATATATCAATTAATAATCTTCTAAATATAAATTATTAAACTTCTATAGCACCTCCCTTACCCACTCCAGTGTTCTTGCCTGGAGAATCCCAGAGATGGGGGAGCCTGGTGGGCTGCCATCTATGGAGCTGCACAGAGTCAGACATGACTGGAACAACTTAGCAGCAGCAGTAGCAGCAGCACCTCCTTTAATGCAGATATTCTCCTAGAACGTGTTTCACTGAGTGAATTCAACACAAGAGTCACATATTCATTCAACAAATAATTGCTGAGTTCCTACTAAATGCCACGAGCTTTGATAGATGCTGATTAACATGAACACCATTCTTGCTCTCATGGATCTAAAATCTGCTAGAGAGGTGGATATGAAATAATCAGACAATTGTAGAAGTGCTTTTAAAATGATGTGTAGGAAACTGTGAAAGGACTTTCAGATAGAATTATATTAGGGATCAAGAACTTGAGATTTAAACTGTGACTTAAAGAATTACTGGAAGTTTACTCTTTAGAGGGGTGGAAAGATTTCCAGGCAGTAGGGAAGTGAAGTGAAGTGAAGTTGCTTAGTCGTGTCTGACTCTTTTGTGACCCCATGGACTGTAGCCTCCCAGGTTCCTCCACCCATGGAATTTTCCAGGAAAGAATACTGGCAGTAGTTGTCATTTCCTTCTCCAAGGCAAAGGAGAGAATTCATATAAAAGCCATGAAGCAGGAAACAATTTAGCATATTGGACAAACATAAAGAAGTCCAATTCTTTCCCAATGTACTTACTGAATGAGGGCGATGAGGCATACTGTTCACCATAGCGGCTGTACTAATTTGCATTCCCACCAACAGTGAAAGAGGATTGCCTTTTCTCCACACCTTCTCCAGCATTTATTGTTTGTAGACTTTTTGATAGCAGCCATTCTGACCAGTGTGAGATGGTACCTCATTGTGGTTTTGATTTGCATTTCTCTGATAATGAAGGATGTTGAACATCTTTTCATGTGTTTGTTGACCACTTGTATGTCTTCTTTGGAGAAATGTCTGTTTAGTTCTTTGGCCCTTTTTTTGATTGGGTCACTTAATTTTCTAGAATTGAGCTGCAGGAGTTGCTTGTATATTTTTGAGATTAATTCTTTGTCTGTTGCTTCATTTGCTATTATTTTCTCCCATTCCGAAGGCTGTCTTTTCACCTTGCTTATAGCTTCCTTCATTGTGAAAAAGCTTTTAAGTTTAATTAGGTCCCATTTGTTTATTTTGCTTTTATTTCCATTACTCTGGGAGGTGGGTTATACAGGATCCTGCTGTGATTTACGTCAGAGGGTGTTTTGCCTATGTTTTCCTCTAGGAGTTTTATAGTTACTGGTTTTACACTTAGATCTTTAATCCATTTTGAGTTTATTTTTGTGTATGCTGTTAGAAAGTGTTCTAGTTTCATTATTTTACAAGTGGTTGACCAGTTTTCCCAGCACCACTTGTTAAGGAGATTTTCTTTTCTCCATTGTATATTCTTGCCTCCTTTGTCAAAGATAAGGTGTCCATAGGTGCATGGATTTATCTCTGGGCTTTCTATTTTGTTCCATTGATCTATGTTTCCGTCTTTGTGCCAGTACCATACTGTCTTGATGACTGTGGCTTTGTAGTAGAGCCTGAAGTCAGTCAGCTTGATTCCTCCAGTTCCATTCTTCTTTCTCAAGACTGCTTTGGCTATTCGAGGTTTTTGTATTTCCATACAAAATGTGAAATTATTTGTTCAAGTTCTCTGAAAAATACCATTGCTAGCTTGATAGGGATTGCATTGAATCTATAGATTGCTTTGGGTAGTATATTCATTTTCACTATATTGATTCTTCTGATCCATGAGCATGGTATATTTCTCCATCTGTTTGTGTCATCTTTGATTTCTTTCATCAGTGCTTTATAGTTTTCTACATATAGGTCTTTTGTTTCTTTCAGTTCAGTTCAGTTTAGTCGCTCAGTCGTATCCGACTCTTTGAGACTCCATGAATCACAGCACGCCAGACCTCCTTGTCCATCACCAACTCCCGGAGTTCACTCAAACTCATGTCCATTGAGTCGGTGATGCCATCCAGCCATCTCATTCTCTGTCGTCCCCTTCTCCTCCCGCCCCCAACCTTTCCCAGCATCAGAGTCTTTTCCAGTGAGTCAACTCGTCGCATGAGGTGGCCAAAGTATTGCAGTTTCAGCTTTAGCATCAGTCCTTCCAAAGAACACCCAGGATTGATCTCCTTCAGAATGGACTGATTGGATCTTTAGGTAGTTTTATTCCTAGTATTTTATTCTTTTTGTTGCAATGGTAAATGGAATTGTTTCCTTAATTTCTCTTTCTGTTTTCTCATTTTTAGTGTATAGGAATGCAAGGGACTTCTGTGTGTTAATTTTATATCCTGCAACTTTACTATATTCACTGATTAGTTCTAGTAATTTTCTGGTGGAGTCTTTAGGGTTTTCTTTGTAGAGGATCATGTCATCTGCAAACAGTGAGAGTTTTACTTCTTCTTTTTCAATCTGGATTCCTTTTATTTCTTTTCCTTCTCTGATCACTGTGGCTAAAACTTCCAAAATTATGTTGAACAGTAGTGGTGAGAATGGGCATCCTTGTATTGTTCCTGACTTTAGGGGAAATGCTTTCAGTTTTTCACCATTGAGGATAATGTTTGCTGTGGGTTTTTCATTTATGGCTTTTATTATGTTGAGGTATGTTCCTTCTATGCCTGCTTTCTGGGGGTTTTTATCATAAATGGATGTTGAATTTTGTCAAAGAGTTTCTCTGCATCTATTGAGACAATCATATGGTTTTTATCTTTCAATTTGTTAATGTGGTGTATCACATTGATTAACTCTCTGTATACTCTTAAGAGGTTTTATAGCAGAAACACAACATAGCCTCTCCCTAATATATATATTTTTTTGTATTTTTAAAACACTGTTCTGACTCTTCTCTGAAGGATGGAGATTGTGGGACCAGAGGAGGAGACTAGTTATAAGGTCCCTACAGTGATAGAGGCGAGAGATGTGTGCGAATGAGTGTGCTGGCAATGACGATGAGCTCACTTGGCAGGGAAATGAAGTAAGCTGGGTGCTCAAAATTCAAAAGTAGAAATTTCTATACGCTTCATGGCCATAAAAATGCATACAATCTTTCTAGAATACAATTTGACATTTTGAAAGCCTAAAATGCCTTACATTTCCTTTAAGACAACAATCTTACTTCTAGGTGTTTATCACAAAGAATAATCACAGATATGTGCGAAGAGTTAGGTCACGGGATATTTAGAGCAACAATGGTATAAACTAAGACTGAAAATCATCAAAAGACTATTGTTCAGCTCCTGGTTTTCTAATACAAGGAATTAGGGATCCTTAAAGAAAAGACTGATTTTGGGTACAGGGCAGGAAAAATACAAGATGAATATGGAGCAAACAGTAAGAAAAGGTAGGGGATTATCAAAACACAAATGGAGGGCTTCCCTGGTGGCTCCTTGGCAAAGAGTCCACTTATCAATGCAGGAGATGTGGGTTCAATCCCTGGGTAAGGAAGATCCCTTGGAGGAGGAAATGGCAACCCACTCTAGTATTCTTGCCTGGGAAGTCCCATGGATAGAGGAGGCTAGCAGGCTACAGTCCATGGGGTCTCAAAAGAATCATACATAATGGAGCATACACACATGAAATAAGAAAATTTCTTATGAATTAAGAAATTTTGGGGACTTCCCTGGTGGTCCAATGGCTAATACTACATGCTAACAATGAAGGGGGCCTGGGTTGGATCCCTGGTCAGGGAACTAGATCCCACATGTTGCAACTAGGATTTTGCATGTGCAACAAGAAAGATCCTTCATGCCTTAATGAAGACTGAAGATCCTGCGTGCCACAACTAAGAACTGGCACAAATAAACACATATTTTTTTTATTTTTAAAAAAGAAATATTAGTAACAAAAAAAAGTAGGAGAGAGAATTGTTATTATTAGTTGGAAAGCAAAACAACAGGGTTTTGGTGAGAGTGCCAAGAAGGAAGGCAGAAGTCCCAGGAGCTATGTGGGATCATCTCAGTCACTGACTCTATTTGATTACTTGCTCTGACTTTTCTACACACTTCAGAAGGTGGCAACTGCCAGTCCTCATGTTGTATCTTGTGCTGGATTAGGGTCTCCATGCTTTTTAATTTAAGTTTTGAAATATAAAACAAACTCAGAAACTTGAAGTATTTTCTCATTTTCTAAGATATTTTTAGTTTGCTTTTTAAAGCCCTCTCCAGAGAAATTCTTTCACGTATGAAACTGCACTAAGAAGGAGAACAGAAAGAGAATTCAAGGCACATATATGAGAAGCAATTATCAGAAACTCAAGTGACGATATGCTCCTACAAGCTATTCAACAACTACCTACTCCACATTTTGTTCCTTTTTGTTTCTCATTGTTGTTCCTTATGCTTGAGGCATCATCTATGGTAACTATATTCTCACCATGACAAATGCATAACTCTCTGCTTGCTCCTTAGCATATTCTGATATAACACTGTCTACCTCTACCCCCAATTCTAACTCTGGAGGTATAAACTGACCCTTAAGGTCTCCTTTCTCTGAAAGGCTATCTCCTTAACAAGAGAACTGGTAACATTTCAGGTTAACATGGGGATGATACTTAAACATGTATGAGCTTTGACACCAATCATCAGATGCTACTATCATCATGCCTGATACTTGACCCATTTACTTACACAACAGAAGTAAAATTTCATTAGAATATAGATTCAGCTTTTAATACTGCCCAAATACCAATACAAAGACCAAATTCCTGAGTGTACTTATTCCTAGACATTAACACCCAATCTAAGAAAACAATGCGGTCATTTGTTAATTAGAGCTGTGTGTTCACTGAGAATACATTTTGCCCATTTGGTAGAAATCCAAAAGATTAAAACTTTCGAGTTGAGTTCCAAATATATTGAGACCGCTCTATCCTTTGGTTCTAAGATATTTCACACTGCTGAAAATTTGGACTTTGAATTTTTGCAATCCAGCAGAAAAGAAAGTAGTTCAGGGGGTAATAAACTGTCAGGAAAGATGAGTCCCTGCAGACACAATGTTGGCCAACTTTGAGAGAAATGACTGATTGTTTCAAATAATCCCCAACTAACTCTAATCATGGCTCATGCCCCTTTGCATCTCCTGGGTCTGAAATCCTCCACTTAGGATTACTTCTCTGAGTTAGGTCTCAAGGAGTCACACACACAAAACATGACATAGCATAGTATTTTAGAAATTGTGGATATGATATAGAGCTGCTGCTGCTGCTGCTGCTAAGTCGCTTCAGTCGTGTCCGACTCTGTGCGACCCCATAGTCGGCAGCCCACCAGGCTCTGCCGTCCCTGGGATTCTCAAGGCAAGCAACTCTTTATTTTGTCAGATACAGAAGCTGAAGTCAAGAGAGGCAGTGTGACCCGTACAAGGTCACCCAGACAGGCAATGGTAAAGACTCTGAGCTAAGTTCAGAGTCTAAAGCTCTGAGCTAAGGTGTCTAAGTATCAGTGTTCTTGTTGTATGTATAAGGATGTAACAGAGATCCTGCCATGAAGCTCTGTCCAGGGCTCCAACCAACACAGATTGCTTCTATTGCTATCACTATGCATCACTGATTCTTAAAGTGTTATCTCCGGACCAGCAGGGTCAGCATCAGCTGGGAACATTTTTTTTAATATTTTTACTTATTTATTTTTGGCTGTGCTGGGTCTTCATTGCTGCATGGGCTTTTTTTCTAGTTGCAGCAAATGTAGGCTACTCTTTGCTGCAGTGCAGGGGCGTCTCACTTCAGTGGCTTCTCTTGCTGTGGAGCACGGGCTCTACAGTGCAAGATCAGCAGCTGTGGTGCACAGGCTTATTTGCTCTGAGGCATATGGGATCTATCCGAATCAGGTTTCAAACATGTGACTCCTGCATTGGCAGGCAGATTCTTTACCAGTGAGCCACCAGGGAAACCCTGGGGACTTCTTATTAATGCAAATTCTCAGGGGGCCTCTAGACTTAAATAAAAAATTGAGGGTGGGTCCCAGTAACTCATGTTTCAATAATGAAGCTTTTTGCACATTTACCTACGTCAGGATCCTTTTTTTCTATTTTCACCAGAAACCTGACACAACATAGCAGTTATTTTCACTGAAACTTGGTATGGGATAGATCAATTTCTCTCAAATATTAATGTGAGAAATCACTACCTGGGGCTCCTGGTTAAAAAGCAGATTCTGATTCAGTAAATCTGGGTTAGGGCTTGAGGTTGTTCGGTTCTAATAAGTTCCCAGGTGAGGTCAATGCCTCGAGTCAGTGGACCACACTCTTAGAAGCAAAGGAGTGTAGTTAACGAGCATCAACAACAAATTTTCAGCCTAATTATATTGGACTAAGGAGGGGTGAAAAGTGGGCTATGCTGCCATTCAAGTGTCCTTTCATAGCGTCAGCACCAGTGGCCTCCTGCGGCCCTCAGAAAGAGACATAGATCAGTAGACTTCTACCCCTAACACCCCGCAGTTCTTGCCAGTCAGTTGCACAGTTTCAGTGGTGCTTTGGGGACAAAGCATAGGACTGAGGAGGGCTGAGGGAGGGCTGCGCGGCAGTAAAGAGTGGCCAAGGGAGCAAGACTCTGAGGGGCCCTGTAGTGGGAGGCTTCTGGGTGCCCATCAGAGAGACCAGGGAGACAGACATAGGGCCAAACAAGAAAGCTGGGAGGCACTGATGGCATGACTGACTTCCCAGTTTTGAGAAGATCAGTCCAGGGCAGAGGTGTGAGGAATGTCGGCAAACTCCATACAATTTAGTCTGAGGAAGGGGTCTGTCATGTCTGATGGAATGCCTTCACCCTCAGTAAGTGTCTGGACATTTATCATTAAACCATCCCTTTGTCTTTACATATAGTACTCTTAGATCTGCCTTTTTAAAAATCTTCCTTCTTATTTATTTTGGGAACTTTCATCAGAAAAATATTTTCTCCACAATTGCCATTAAAGAAACCCTATGCCAAATAATAAAAGGAAAATGCTGTTGGGCTGTACTCAAGGCAACATATGACTGCCATGAATTATTCTGATTGATGACCCAGTGATGGGTGGGTGTGCTCTGTGGTTTGGATGCTCAGCATCAGCAAGGCAATATGGCAAGAAAAGTTTCTGCTGCGTATGGGCTGTTGGCTTAGGGATTTTTCTTCTCTGATTTACAGTCCTGTATTCTAAAATCAGTTTTCTTTCATACTCTTCAAACTGGACAGTTTCTGACAGTTGCACAGTCAAAGGTCAAATGGACAAGGTGACTAAAACCACATTCATGAGGGAGAAAGGCAGGACAGGTCCTTGAGTCATATTCATGGTACAAATGGATGGTCAAATACTCTATGGTTCCCTTAGAGGAGATTTGCTGTCACTACCCCCAAATAACACTGCTGCCCTGGCTGACCCCCTATAATGGATCTTAATAAAATGATATCCCTGGGCATATTAAAGAGTACAGCTCCCACCATCCAACAGAATAAGACTCATAGTGCGAGGTCATTTCTAATATAGGTCAGGAAGGAAGGAAAAGAAAGTCACCTGTCTTATCCTCCAAGTGACTTTGATAAATAAATTGTTGGCACATTAAATTTAGTTGAACCACACCATTCCTACTGCTATAAAACAAAGAAATGAGACTATCACGACCAAAATATTCCCCTTCTTGGTGATTCTTTATGAAAGTTGGCTGGTAACTTGAAACTTAGTTCTAACAAGTCTTGAACCCTGAAGTCATTCTCCCCAGCAATGGTTCAGCAACTGACATTTTATATCTGCACTACATCTCAAGCCAAAAGAGCCTCTTTGCCTTTCCAAATATCCTGCCAACCTCCACCAGGGAATTCTGGATGGTGTGGAAGATTCAGGAAGTGAATTGAGGCTGCCAGGAATCTTCATCCAGGTTAATCAGCTCTGTAGACACTAGGAGAAAAGAAGCAAGCTGGCTGGCTGAGTGATGCAGATAAGCAGATGGCTTGGGCACAAGTTAAATGAACTGCATATTGGCTTCCAAATTCCCCTGCATCTAAAGCCATCAAAACAACATGATATTACTGCGGATTTCATTATCAACTTGATGAACATTTACCATAATGGGAGAGAGGGGACAATAAATTCAACACTTTGTTACCTTTAAATGTGAACTTCCCTTTGACAGTACACATCAAAAAGAGTTACGGGAACGAAATGTTAAAGACATCTAAATATTTATTTCATTTTAAAAATAATTCCAAATTCATATATTTATGGTAATTGTAAGGGGTACAACTTACAAATTGAATAATTACTCAAGGCAAAAAGCCTGCAAATTTTGTGTGAAATATTTTATGACACATTTACTAATAGGAAAAAAATATTACATTCAGTTGCTTAAAGATTTCATTAATTTAGGAAACAAAAGAAGAATGTTATACTTTTCTGCCACTGATAATTGTTGCTTTCTTCCTAGGGAGTCCTGTGATTTTAAATGATCTGAATGAACCCACACATGAAGAATGAATTTAGGGTTGTAAATCCTTACTATTAATAGATAAACTTAGGTCAAGTCTGAAGCAGTAGGTATCAGGGAGTCGTAATTCTCAGTCTACACTAACTCATATATATAATACAAAATCAGAAAATGATGATTAAAAACTATGTGGCCTTTCATTTTCCCAGGAAAAAGGAAAAATATCTATTTGCTGGAATAAAAAAGTATCACTTGGTGAATAATTCTGAAAATAAAAGTTTGTTTGGCTCATTCTCTATGTTCATCAGCTCTGATGTTGAAGCACAGAACAGTGGTGGGTACCAGAACCAACATGAAAGGATCCAGCACTTGAACATATGCTGAGATTTGTAGGTCCTGATGACTTACTACTTTTAGCACTAAAGAAATTATTTATGTCATTATAAAGGTTTAACTTTGAGAATTCACCATTACTTTAGATAATTCATGAAGGCTAAAGCAAAGTGTTTTTTAAAAAAAATTAAAATGCAGCTATTTTAAGTAAAATGTTTTGAGGATCAGATAACCCAAAGAGCAAATAAAATCTTTGTGATTTTATGGAGTATGATGGTCTAATGGAATCTACAAACCTAATAATGCACTGTATGAAAGCTATTAGCCTTCCTTGATTCCATTTGTTCTTCTACAACATTTTGCTGTATGTAATATACTTTTTTGGGTGCTGGAGATACAAATGTACAGTAGACATCCGTTTTGCCTACAAAGTACACATCTTTCATTTTATGAATAACAGCACCCCCGTGTTTCTATGTGGAACTGCTTCATTTCTACTTGATCATTTGAATGACAGAAACTATCACTGCTCTCCCCACACATGAATACAGAGCAGGACACTTGACCCCAAGCAGGCCAATCAGAGCACCCACTTCCCCTGGGAACAGTAACTGATTCGGACATGAGCACATCTCAGAAGGACCAATCAGAGCCTGATGTTAGAAAGACACAGCTTCTGGTGTGACTCATAGCCATGGCTACCACCACATGGAAGTATTTGAGAGAACAAAGCTGTGAACTACAGGTAAAAACAAGAGAGTGTTGAAGACACTCAAGAACAACTGAAGTGATTGAAATTCCTAGAGCAGCTGAACATTCTATAACTTGTCCTTCAGCCCTGTGAGCTTCCCCATAACCTTTCAAACAATTTATCCTTGTGTCATACATTAAGTCAACCCTTTACCAATGCAAGTTGAACCGCACCTGTCCACTAACAAGCAGACTTTTTCAGGATTTTTGACTACATGGAGGGTCAGCACTGCCTAACCCTCATTTTGTTTAAGGGCCAACTGTAGTTTGAGTTGAACTTCTGTCTCTTAAAACCAGGTAAGTTCTATCTTCCTATACTGGGTGGCCAAACCCACCCTGTCGGTCCTCTGACATTACAGTCTAGTGAGAGAGAATATCAGTCAAACGATAAGTACATCTGCGGCTTCAAGATGTGTACATACTATGAAGGGACACTGACACAGACTTTCAACCCTTCACGTAGCATGTTCACCAGAAACCCTGGAAACAAACCTTCCATCACTGGCTAAGCAATCTCCAAACTCCTTCAGTTTTGCAGTCTGACTTGGAGCATAATTCTGAGCATAATTTCAGAAAGCTTTTATGAAAGGTATCTGAGGGTTGGATTTAATCTACTAAACTCAGGAATACACACTATGCGCTAATCAAGTGTTCACTGGCCAGGTCTGCAGAGAGAGGGAGATTGATTACTTTGGCTAATGGCCAGCTATGGGTTCCACAGGGAAATAGTTAGCAGCAAATGGGCCTGGGGCTAAAGGAGCAAATATTTTCAAAAAAAAAATTAACATTTATTCCACCTTTCCTAGAAGAAATTATGTTAGGGCAACCAAGAGAAAAGTTATTCTTTACTGAAGAATTTAAGATAATTGATATGAAAGGAAAAATAGAACTAGAAAATCACCCTTGTGCAACCCCTTGCAACAGTCACCAGTGGACAGAGACATTAGATAGAAGGATGGGGAGCATTACAATGGAGGGACCAAGTGTTACCACCTGAAACAGTGATCAATCTAAGCATCCTTAGAAGTGAGAAAATCAGACACTGTGTGTCTCTCATGGTGGGACACAACACATAGTACATAGCCCTGCCTATGAAGTATTTTTGCTGAAACAAGTGAACCAGAATAAAATCAAGCCTGTAGACATCTCTCATTTACTGGCAAGAAAGGAATAGAAAAGCAAGTTAAACAGCATCACGAGGAAGCCAACAGACAAACCCAAGAAAGAAAACACTCTAAGGAATGAACTCAGTTTCTGCAACACATCACCTGCAAAAAATAAAAAGGCAGGAGGAATAAGACTACACCAGATTGAAAGAAATTTAAGAAAAAAAGATCAACTAAATTAATATGAGTACCTTGTTTGGGTCCTGACTCAACCAGACCAACTGTAAGATGACCTTCAATGAGAACTGGAGACATTTGATAGTAGAGTAGTTATCAGAAGTTATCAAGGAGTATGATAACTATGGTAAGATTGTGGTCTATATTTTTCAGGGAAGGATACTTACATATGTAGAAGTGAAACAACAAAATGTGTGACATTTGTTTTTAAATACTTCAGCAGAGGGGAGGAACAAGATGGCGGAGAAATAGGACAGCAAGACCACTTTCTCCCCCACAAATTCATCAAAAGAACATTTGAACGCAGAGTAAAGTCCACAAAACAACTTCTGAATGCTGGCAGAGGACATCAGGCACCCAGAAAAGCAGCCATTGTCTTCGAAAGGAGGTAGGAAAAAACATAAAAGATAAAAGAGAGACAAAAGAAGTAAGGACGGAGCTCTGTCCCGGGAAGGGAGGCTTTAAAAAGAGAGAAGTTTCCAAACACCAGAACACACTCTCACTGATGAATCTGTGGCGAGCCCTGGAACCTCAGAGGGCCACATAACCGGGAGGACAAAGAAAGAAATAATTAAAACCCATAGATTACCCGCCAGATGGTAACTCCCAGTGGAGAAGCAGCACAGACGCCTGCATTCACCATTAGCAAGCGGGGGCTGGGCAGGGAGGAGCTGGCTGAACTGCTTAGAGAGAGGACTGGGCTTGAATGCTGTGAGAACAATCTGAGAGATCTAAGAAGGGACAAAGCAGGCTGTGGGATAGCTTCCACGCAAAAAGGCGGAAGAAAGAGGAGAGTGAAAAGGTTGGTTTGAAGCTCAACATTCAGAAAACAAAGATCATGGCATCTGGTCCCATCACTTCATGGGAAATAGATGGAAAAACAGTGGAAACAGTGTCAGACTTTGTTTTTTGGGGCTCCAAAATCACTGCAGATGCTGATTGCAGCCATGAAATTAAAAGACGCTTGCTCCTTGGAAGGAAAGTTATGACCAACCTTGATAGTATATTAAAAAGCAGAGACATTACTTTGCCAACCAAGGTCCGTCTAGTCAAGGCAATGGTTTTTCCCGTGGTCATGTATGGTTGTGAGAGTTGGACTGTGAAGAAGGCTGATCGCCGAAGAATCGATGCTTTTGAACTGTGGTGTTGGAGAAGACTCTTGAGAGTCCCTTATACTGCAAGGAGATCCAACCAGTCCATTCTAAAGGAGATCAATCCTGGATGTTCATTGGAGGGACTGATGCTAAAGCTGAAACTGCAATACTTTGGCCACCTCATGCGACGAGTTGACTCACTGGAAAAGACTCTGATGCTGGGAAAGGTTGGGGGCGGGAGGAGAAGGGGACGACGGAGAATGAGATGGCTGGATGGCATCACCGACTCTGTGGACATGAGTTTGAGTGTACTCCGGGAGTTGGTGATGGACAGGGAGGCCTGGCGTGCTGTGATTCATGGGGTCGCGGAGAGTCGGACACGACTGAGCGACTGAACTGAACTGAACTGAACTGAAGACTCCGCCAGCCCCACTCACAGAACAAAGGGCTGAGCACAGCGAGCCGGCTGCAGTTGGTCCATCCCCCATCCCCCGCCAAGACAGACAGGGAGGTCAGCCAGAGCCAGAGGGGGCAACCGCGGCCCCAGAAAGGCATGCGATACAAACTGCAGGCAGGATGTTGCTAATCAAGACTTCCTGGGCTCGGGCAGGTCGATACTTGCCTGAGAAGGTGCGCCAGTTGTACACCCAGAAAACCGAGTGGCAGGGACCAGGGAGGCGATAAGTTGCAGCGACCGCACTCGCCAAACACCTGGTCACCTGAGCTGCTCTGACCGGGGAAGGCACAAAATGCAGGCCCAACCAAGTCTGCGCCTTTGTGGAGTACCCAAGAAACTGAACTTGAGCTGCTCAGACCTGGGAAGTGCATACAAAACAGCGCCGGCCTCAGACAGTTCCTGGCAGAGCAATCTAGAGCCTATGCAGTGTAGACTGGGACAACACACACGCTGTGAGTGGGGGCAAACCCAGTGTGGCCGAGACGATACAAGCACTACCTACAGACACCAGAGATATTTGTCTGCAGCGTTCCTCCCTTCCCAGAACAGGACTGAACAACTGAGCCTTAAAAAGTGTCCACCCACCCCCTAGTGTCAGGGCAGAAATTAGACACTGAAAAGACCAGCAAACAGAAGCTAAAACAGAGGGAACCACCTTGGAAATGACAGATAGAGAAGTCTAGAGACTACTCCAAGAATAAGACCAAAAACCAGAGGCAAGAGGCTTAAGCCCAAATCCTGAGAACACCAGAGAACTCCTGACTGCAGGGAACATTAATGGATAGGAGCTCATCAAACGCCTCCATACCTACACTAAAGCCAAGCACCACCCAAGGGTCAACAAGTTCCAGAGCAAGACATACCATGCAAATTCTCCAGCAACACAGGAAAATAGCCCTGAGCTTCAATATACAGGCTGTCCAAAGTCACTCCAAACCCACTGACATCACATAACTCATTTACTGGACACTTCATTGCACTCCAGAGAGAAGAAATCCAGCTCCACCCACCAGAACACAGACACAAGCTTACCTAACCAGGGAACCTTGACAAGTCACCTGTCCAACCCCACACACAGCGAGGAAACTACATAATAAAGAAAACTCCACAAACTGCCAGAAGAGGTAAAAGGCTACCCCAAGGAAAGCAATATAAGCAAGATTAAGAGGCAGAGAAATACCCAGCAAGTAAAGGAACAAGATAAATGCTCACCAACACAAACAAAAGAGGAAGATATACGGAATCTACCTGAGAAGAATTTAGAATTTTGATGGTGAAAATGATTCAAAATCTTAAAAACAAAATGGAGTTACAGATAAATAACCTGGAGAAGAGGATTGAGAAGATGCAAGAAAGGTTTAATAAGGACTTAGAGGAAATAAAAAAAGAGTCAATATACAATGAATAATGCAATAGATGAGATCAGAAACACTATGGAGGGAACAAAAAATAGAATAAGAGAGGCAGAAGACAGGATAAGCGAGCTAGAAGATAGAATTGTATAAATAAATGAAACAGAGAGGGAAAAAGAAAAACGAATTAAAAGAAATGAGGACAATATTAGAGACCTCTGGGAAAATGTTAAACGCTCCAACATTCGAATCATAGGAGTCCCAGAAGAAGAAGACAAAAAGAAAGACCGTGAGAGAATACTTGAGGAGTTAATAGTTGAAAACTTCCCTAAAATGGGGAAAGAAATAATCACCCAAGTCCAAGAAACCCAGAGAGTCCCCAAAAGGATAAACCCAAGGCGAAATACTCCAAGAAACATATTAATCAAATTAACAAAGATCAAACACAAAGAACAAATATTAAAAGCAGCAAGGGAAAAGCAACAAATAACACACAAGTGGATTCCCATAAGGATAACAGCTGATCTTTCAACAGAAACTCTTCAGGCCAGGAGGGAATGGCAAGACATACTTAAAGTGATGAAAGAAAATAACCTACAGCCCAGATTACTATACCCAGCAAGGATCTCATTCAAATATGAAGGAGAAATCAAAAGCTTTACAGACAAGCAAAAGCTGAGAGAATTCAGCATCACCAAACCAGCTCTCCAACAAATGCTAAAGGATCTTCTCTAGACAGGAAACACAGAAAGGGTGTATAAACTCGAACCCAAAGCAATAAAGAAAATGGCAACAGGATCATACTTATCAATAATCACCTTAAACATAAATGGGTTGAATGCCCCAACCAAAAGACAAAGGCTGGCTGAATGGATATAAAAACAAGAACCCCATATATGTTGTCTACAAGAGACCTACCTCAAAATGAGGGACACATACAGACTGAAAGTGAAGGGCTGGAAAAAGATATTACACACAAATAGAGACCAAAAGAAAGCAGGAGTAGCAATACTCATATCAGATAAAATAGACTTTAAAACAAAGGCTGTGAAAGGAGACAAAGAAGAAAACTACATAATGATCAAAGGATCAATCCAAGAAGAAGATATAACAATTATAAATATTTATGCACCCAACATAGGAGCACCGCAATATGTAAGACAATTACTAACAAGTATGAAAGGGGAAATTAACAACAATGCAATAATAGTGGCAGATTTTAATACCCCACTTACATCTATGGATAGATCAACTAAACAGAAAATTAACAAAGAAACACAAACTTTAAATGATACAATAGACCAGTTAGACCTAATAGATATTTATAGGACATTTCACCCCAAAACAATGAATTTCACCTTTTTCTCAAGTGCACATGGGACCTTTTCCAGGATAGATCACATCCTGGGCCGTAAATCTAGCCTTGGTAAATTCAAAAAAATTGAAATCATTCCAAGCATCTTTTCTGACCACAATGCAGTAAGATTAGATCTCAATTACGGGAGAAAAACCATTAAAAATGCCAACATATGGAGGCTAAACAACACGCTGCTGAATAATGAACAAATCATAGAAGAAATCAAAAGAGAAATCAAAATATGCATAGAAATGAATGAAAATGAAAACACAACAACCCAAAACCTCTGGGACACTGTAAAAGCAGTGCTAAGGGGGAACTTCATAGCAATACAGGCACACCTCAAGAAACAAGAAAAAACTCAACTAAATAACGTCACTCTACATCTAAAGAAACTAGAAAAGGAAGAAATGAAGAACCCCAGGGTTAGTAGAAGGAAAGAAATCGTAAAAATTAGGGCAGAAATAAATGCAAAAGAAGCAAGAGACCATAGCAAAAATCAACAAAGCGAAAAGCTGGTTCTTTGAGAAGGTAAATAAAATTGACAAACCACTATCCAGACTCATCAAGAAACAAAGGGAGAAGAACCAAATGAATAAAATTAGAAATGAAAATGGAGAGATCACAACCGACAACACAGAAATACAAAGGATTATTAGAGAATACTATCAGCAATTATATGGCAATAAAATGAATAACCTGGAAAAAATGGACAAATTCCTAGAAAAGTACACCTTTCCAAAACTGAACCAGGAAGAAATGGAAAATCTTAACAGACCCATCACAAGCACAGAACTAGAGGATGTAATCAGAAATCTTCCAGCAAACAAAAGCCCAGGTCCAGACGGCTTCACAGCTGAATTCTACCAAAAATTTAGAGAAGAGCTAACACCTATTCTACTCAAAGTCTTCCAGAAAATTGCTGAGGAAGGGAAACTTCCAAACTCATTCTATGAGGCCACCATCACCCTAATCCCAAAACCTGGTAAAGATCCCACAAAAAAAGAAAACTACAGGCCAATATCACTGATGAACATAGATGTAAAAATCCTTAACAAAATGCTAGTAATCAGAATCCAACAACATATTAAGAAGATCATACATCATGACCAAGTGGGCTTTATCCCAGGAATGCAAGGATTCTTCAATATCCGCAAATCAGTCAACGTAATACACCACATTAACAAACTGAAAAATAAAAATCATATGATTATCTCAATAGATGCAGAGAAAGCCTTCGACAAAATTCAACATCCATTTATGATAAAAACCCTCCAGAAAGTGGGAATAGAAGGGAAATACCTCAACATAATAAAAGCTGTATATGACAAACCCACAGCAAACATTATCCTCAATGGTGAAAAACTGAAAGCATTTCCCCTAAAGTCAGGAACAAGACAAGGGTGCCCACTCTCACTACTACTATTCAACATAGTTCTGGAAGTTTTGACCAGAGCAATCAGAGCAGAAAAAGACACAAAAGGAATCCAAATTGGAAAAGAAGAAGTAAAACTCTCACTATTCGCTGATGACATGATCCTCTACACAGAAAACCCTAAAGACTCTACCAGAAAACTACTAGAGCCAATCAAAGAATACAGTAAAGTTGCAGGATAAAAAATCAACACACAGAAATCCCTTGCATTCCTATACATTAATAATGAGAAAATAGAAAGAGAAATTAAGGAAACTATTCCATTCACTGTTGCAACAAAAAGAATTAAATACTTAGGAATATATCTACCTAAGGAAACAAAAGACTTGTACATAGAAAACTATAAAACACTAGTGAAAGTAATCAAAGAGGACACTAATAGATGGAGAAATATACCGTGTTCATGGATTGGAAGAATAAATATTGTAAAAATGAGATAATACCCAGAGTAATTTATACATTCAATGCAATCCCTATCAAGCTACCAACGATATTTTTCACAGAGCTAGAACAAATAATCTCACAATTTGTATGGAAATACAAAAAACCTCGAATAGCCCAAGCAATCTTGAAGCAGAAGAATGGAACTGGAGGAATTAACCTGCTGGACTTCAGGCTCTACTACAAAGCCACAGTCATCAAGACAGTATGGCACTGGCATAAAGACAGAAATATAAATCAAAAGAACAAAATAGAAAGCCCAGAGATAAATCCACGCACCTATGGACACCTTTGGCATCACCGACTCTGTGGACATGAGTGTGTGTGAACTCTGGGAGTTGGTGATGGACAAGGAGGCCTAGCATGCTGTGATTCATGGGGTCGCGGAGAGTCGGACACAACTGAGCGACTGAAATGAACTGAACTGAACTGAATGGACACCTTATATTTGACAAAGGAGGAAAGAATATAAAATGGAGAAAAGACAGTCTCTTTAACAAGTGTTGCTGGGGAAACTGGTCAGTCACTTGTAAAAGAATGAAACTAGAACACTTCCTAACACCATACACCAAAATAAACTCAAAATGGATTACAGAGCTAAGTGTAAGACCAGATTCTATAAAACTCCTAGGCAAAACACTCTCTGACATAAATCACAGCAGGATCCTCCAAGACCCACCTCCCAGAATATTGGAAATAAAAGCAAAAATAAACAAATGGGACCTAATTAAAATCAAAAGCTTCTGCACAGCAAAGGAAACTATAAGCAAGGTGAAAAGACAGCTTTCAGAATGGGAGAAAATAATAGCAAATGAAGCAACTGATAAAGGATTAATCTCCAAAATATACAAGTAGCTCCTGCAGCTCAATTCCAGAAAAATAAATGACCCAATCAAAAAAATGGGCCAAAAAACTAAACAGACATTTCTCCAAAGAAGACATAAAGATGGCTAACAAACACATGAAAAAATGCTCAACATTCCTCATAATCAGAGAAATGCAAATCAAAACCACAATGAGATACCATTTCACACCAGTCAGAATGGCTGCTATCCAAAAGTCTACATGCAAAAAATGCTGGAGAGGGTGTGGAGAAAAGGGAACCCCCTTACACTTTTGGTGGGAATGCAAACCAGTATAGCCACTATGGAGAACAGTATGGAGATTCCTCAAAAAACTGGAAATATGACTGCCATATGATCCAGCAATCGCACTCCTGGGCATACACACCAAGGAAACCAGAATTGAAAGAGACACATGTACACCAATGTTCATTGCAGCACTGTTTATAATAGCCAGGACATGGAAGCAACCTAGATGTCCATCTGCAGATGAATGGATAAGAAAGCTTGGGTACATATATACAATGGAGTATTTTTCACCCATCAAAAAGAATGCATTTGAGTCAGTTCTAATGAGGTGGAAGAAATTGGAGCCTATTATACAGAGGGACAATATACAGCCTTGACATACTCCTTTTCCTATTTGGAACCAGCCTGTTGTTCCATGTACAGTTTTGACTGTGGCTTCCTGACCTGCATACAGGTTTCTCAAGAGGCAGGTCAGGTGGTCTGGTATTCCCATCTCTTTCAGAATGTTCCACAGTCTATTGTGATCCACATAGTCAAAGGCTTTGGCATAGTCAATGAAGCAGAAATAGATGGTTTTTTGGAACTCTCTTGCTTTCTCCATGATCCAGCGGATGTTGGCAATTTGATCTCTGGTGCCTCTGCCTTTTCTAAAACCTGATTGAACATCTGGGAGTTCACAGTTCACATATTGCTGAAGCCTGGCTTGGAGAATTTTGAGCATCACTTTGCTAGCGTGTAGGATGAGTGCAATTATGCGGTAGTCTGAGCATTCTTTGGCATTGCCTTTCTTTGGGATTGGAATGAAGACTGACCTTTTCCAGTCCTGTGGCCACTGCTGAGTTTTCCAAATTTGCTGGCATATTGAGTGCAGCACTTTCACAGCATCATCTTTCAGGATTTGAAATAGCTCAACTGGAATTCCATCACCTCCACTAGCCTTGTTCATAGTGATGCTTTCTAAGGCCCACTTGACTTCACATTCCAAGATGTCTGGCTCTAGGTCAGTGATCACGTTATCGTGACTCTCTTGGTCGTGAAGATCTTTTTTGTACAGTTCTTCTGTGTATTCTTGCAACCTCTTCGTAATATCTTCTGCTTCTGTTAGGTCCATACCATTTCTGTCGTTTATTGAGCCCATCTTTGCATGAAATGTTCCCTTTGAATCTCTAATTTTCTTGAAGAGATCTCTTGTTTTTCCCATTCTGTTGTTTTCCTCTATTTCTTTGCATTGATTGCCGAGGAAGGCTTTCTTATCTCTCCTTGCTATTCTTTGGAACCCTGCATTCAGATGCTTATATCTTTCCTTTTCTCCTTTGCTTTTTGCTTCTCTTCTTTTCACAGCTATTTGTAAGGCCTCCTCAGACAGCCATTTTGCTTTTTTGCATTTCTTTTCCATGTGAATGGTCTTGGTCCCTGTCTCCTGTACAATGTCACGAACCTCCGTCCAGAGTTCATCAGGCACTCTATCTATCAGATCTAGTCCCTTAAATCTATTTCTCACTTCCACTGTATAATCATAAAGGATTTGATTTAGGTCATATATGAATGGTCTAGTGGTTTTCATGAGGAACGCTGGGCTGGAAGAAGCACAAGCTGGAATCAAGATTGCCAGAAGAAATATCAATAACCTCAGATATGCAAATGACACTACCCTTATGGCAGAAAGTGAAGAGGAACTCAAAAGCCTCTTGATGAAAGTGAAAGAGGAGAGTGAAAAGGTTGGCTTGAAGCTCAACAGTCAGGAAACAAAGTTCATGGCATCTGGTCCCATCACTTCATGGGAAATAGATGGGGAAACAGTGGAAACAATGTCAGACTTTATTTTTGGGGGCTCCAAAATCACTGCGGATGCTGATTGCAGCCATGAAATTAAACGACGCTTACTTCTGGGAAGGAAAGTTATGACCAACCTGGATAGTATATTAAAAAGCAGAGACAAAAAAAAATAAATAAAAAGCAGAGACATTACTTCACCAACAAAGGTCTGTCTAGTCAATGCTATGGTTTCTCCCATGATCATGTATGGATGTGAGAGTTGGACTGTGAAGAAAGCTGATCGCTGAAGAATTGATGCTTTTGAACTGTGGTGCTGGAGAATATTCTTGAAAGTCCCTTGGACTGCATGGAGATCCAACCAGTCCATTCTAAAGGAGATCAGTCCTGGGTGTTCATTGGAAGGACTGATGCTAAAGCTGAAACTGCAATACTTTGGCCACCTCATGAGACGAGTTGACTCACTGGAAAAGACTCTGATGCTGGGAAAGGTTGGGGGCAGGAGAAGGGGACGACAGAGAATGAGATGGCTGGATGGCATCACCAACTCTGTGGACATGAGTTTGAGTGAATTCCGGGAGCTGGTGGTGGACAGGGAGGCCTGGCGTGCTGTGATTCATGGGGTAGCAAAGAGTTGGACATGACTGAGCGACTGAACTGAACTGATCTGATACAGAGTGAAGTAAGCCAGAAAGAAAAACATCAATACAGTATACTAACGCATATATATGGAATTTAGAAAGATGGTAACCTTAACCCTGTATACGAGACTGCAAAAGAGACATAGGTGTATAGAACAGTCTTTGGGACTCTGTGGGAGAGGTGAAGGTGGGATGATTGGGGAGAACGGCATTGTAGCATGTATATTATCATATGTGAAATGAATCACCAGTCCAGGTTCGACTCATGATACAGGATGCTTGGGGCTGGTGCACGGGGATGACCTGGAGGGAGGATATGGGGACGAGGGAGGTGGGAAGGGGGTTCAAGAAAGGGAACACATGTACACCCTGGGCGGATTCCTGTCAATGTATGGCAAAACCAACCAATATATTAATGTAAGGTAATTTGCCTCCAATAAAATTAAAATATATATATATCAATAACTGATTGCTGAACAATTATAGTCTATTTGCCATATTAGAATTTCTCCATATAAGAAAGAACAACTTACCTTTGTATGATTAAATGTTCATAATACTTGGCACAGTTGAATTATCAGTGAATCAATTACTTAAGAAATAAATGCGAAGACTTCAAAAAAAAAAGAATGATGAATAAAATAAAACAATCTGTACCTTGGGGAATATTATTTCTATGAATTATTATCAGAGACTCAGAGAAAATGGGACTGTTTAAAAATCCAGAAGAAATGGATAAATCCTAGGAACATGCAACCAATCAAGAATGCATCATAAAGAAACAGAAAATCAATAATGAGAAAAGAGATTGGATCACTACTCCAAAACCTCCCAATTAAGAAAAGTTCAGGACCAGATAGTTTCACTAATGATTTCTACCAAACATTTAAAGAAGAATGAACCCCAACCCTTCTCAAACTCCTCCATAAAACTGGAAAGGGGAGAACACTCCCAACCTCATTTTAGGAGGCCAGCATTATCCTGACACAAGAGTCAAAAAAGAACACTACAAGAAAAGATAGTTCCATTCCAATATTGACCATGAACTGAGAAACAAAAATTCTTAACGAAATACTAGCAAACCCAATTCAATGGAATATTAGAAGAATCATATGCCACAATCAAGTGCAATGTATTCCTTGGATGCTAGGACGGTTCAACATGCACAAATCAGTAATCATGCTATGTGTGCTTAGTCGCTCAGTCCTGTCTGACTCTGCGATCCTATGGACTGTAACCCACCAGGCTTCTCTGTCCATGGAATTTCCCAGGCCAGAATACTGGAGTGGGTGTCTATGCCCTCCTCCAGGGGATCTTCCCGACCCAGGGAGCGAACCCATGTCTCCTGGGTCTCCTGTATCAGCAGGCAGAATCTTTGCCACTGAGCCCCCTGGGAAGTCTTGCAACCTCACAGTAACAAAACGAAGGATAAATATTGTACAATTATCTCAGTAATTGCAGAGAGAGTACACAACAAAATTTGCCAGTTCATGACAAAACTCTCAATGAAAGGGATCTAGAAGGGACTTACCTCAACACAATGAAAGCCACATATGTCCGATCACAGAGAATGTCATACTTAATACTGAAAAGGTAAACACTTTCCCTCTAAGATCAGGAAAAAGACCAGGGTGCCCACTTTTGCACTTCTTTTCAACATAGTACTGGAAGTCCTATCCAAACCAATCAGGAAAGGAAAAGGCATCCAAGTCAAAAATTTCCTCTGTCTACAGATGACATGCATACATAGATACATGTGTGTGTGTGTGTGTGTGTGCATAAGAACACGTATGTGTGTATAAGAATATATATATATATTTATATATAAGCTAAATTTTCTACCCAAAAAAGTGTTAGAGCTAATAAATGAGCTCAGTAAAGTTGCAGGAACAAAGTCAACATGCAAAAATCAGCTGCATTTCTATATACTAACAACCAACTATCTGAAAAAGAAATTATGGAAAAACCATATATAATATCATCAAAAAGGAAAATACTTAGGAATAAATTTAACCAAGGAAGTAAATGATTTCTACACTATTTGAAACCTATAAAACCTCTTATAAAAGAAATTGAAGGAAACACAGAGATGCTATTTTGTGTTCATGGACTGCAATAATCAATATTGCAAAACTGTCCATAATACCCAAAGTTATCTACTGGTCCAATGCAATCTTTATCAAATTTTCAATGGCATTTTTCACATAGAGGAAACAATCCTAAAATTCTTATGAACCACAAAAAAAACTGAATAGCTTAGTAAATCTTGAGCAAGCAGTATAAAGTTGGGGGCATCAAGCTTCCTGATTTCAACTATTTTATGAAGTTACAGTAATTAAATCAATATGGTATTGGAATAAAAGAAGCCACATAGATCACTAAAACAGAAAAGAGAACCCAGAAGATAAACCCATGCATATATAGTCAATTAATTTATAACAAAGATGTCAAGACTATACAGGAGGAAAGAAGACTCTCTTCAATAGATGGTGCTGAGAAAACTAGACAGCCACATGCAAAAGGGTGAAATTGGACCCTTCTCTCACACCATACACAAAAATCAACTCAAAATAGATTGAGGAAAAAAACACAAGACCTTAAACCATAAAACTCTAGAAAAACACACAGGAGGTAATCCTTTGATGGTGGCCTTGGCAATGATTTTTTTTTGCATTTGTCACCAAAAGCACAAGCAAAAATAAGTGGGACTATATCCAACTAAAAAGCTTGTGCACAGCAAAGAAAACAATTAACAAAATTAAAAGGTAACCTACAGAATGGGATAAACTATTGCAAGTGAAGGTGAAAGTCACTCGGTCATGTTCAACTCTTTATAACCCTATGGACTGTAGCCTGCCAATCTCCTCTGTCCATGGAATTCTCCAGGCAAGAATACTGGAGTGGGTAGCCATTCACTTCTCCAGGAGATCTTTCCAACCCAGGGATCGAATCCAGGTTTCCCAGATTGATGGTGGATTCTTTAACATCTGAGCCAAAACTATATATTTGGTAAAGGGTTAGAATCCAAGTATATATAGTATAGTATAAATCAAAAACCAAAAGTATACCCCACAAATAACCCAGCTTGAAAATGTACAAAATATTTGAATAGACATTTTTTCCAGAGAAAATTCACAGGTGACTAACAGATATATGAAAATATGTTCAACCTCACTAATCATCAAGGAAAGGCAAATCAAAAGTTATACCACTGAGGACATTAAAAAGACAAAGGCTGATAAGGTAAATGGAGAAAATGGAACCCTAGTATGCTGTTGGTGGGAATATAAATTGGTATAACAACTGGGGAAAACAATATGGAGGTTCCTCAAAATATTAAAACTAACTACTGTAGGAAGAGTTTGAGTGAACTCCGGGAGTTGGTGATGGACAGGGAGGCCTGGCGTGCTGTGATTCATGGGGTTGCGGAGAGTCGGACACGACTGGGCGACTGAACTGAACTGAACTGAACTATAGGATTTAGCAATCCCACTTCTGCGTATATATCCAAAGGAAAAGAAATAACTATCTAGAAGAAATAACTCCCATATACTCCCATTTTAATGCAGCATTATTCATAAATAGCCAAGATATGGTAACAACCTAAATATCTATCAATAGATGAAGAGATAAAGAAATTGTAGTGTTTGTATACAACATAATATTATTTGGCCTTAAAAAAGAAAGAAATTTTGCCATTTGAAACAGCATGGATAAAACTGTAGGGCATAATGCTAACTTAAATAAACCAGACAGAAAGAGAAATACTGCCTAATATCTCTCATATGTGGAATCCTAAAAAAAAGTAAACTCATAAAAACAGTAGCATAGTGGTCTCAAGAGGCTGGGGATGGGAGAAATGGGGAGAATTTGGCAAAAAGATACTAAATATTTAATTATAAGATGAATAAATCTGAAGCCCTTATGTATAGTATAGTGGCTATAGTAATAATACTGTATAATATACTTGAAATTTGCTTGTGATCTTAAGTGATTTTACTAAGGGAATAAAAAGGTAACTTTGAGTTGATGGATGTGTTAATTAATTTTGATTGTGGGAATTCTTTCACAGTGTACATGTGGATATTATCACATTGAACACTTTAAATATGTTACAGTTTTGTCAATTTTGCCTCCATAAATCTGGGAAAATGCTTGTTCACGAATATTCATGCCTTATTTATAATAACAGAAAACAGTAAGCAATGTCAATGTCCATCAACAAGTGAACAGATAAGCAAACTATGGTATAATCATACAATGAAAAACATTTTAGCAACAGAAAAGAACAAACATCACACCCAACAGCCAGGATGAACCTCAAAATAACCATGCAGGGTATGGGTAGAAGCAGTCAGAGAAAAGAATAACACATGCAATATGATTCCACTCATAAAACACAATGTACAAGCCAATCTAAAAAGACAGAGCAGATCAAGTTTGCTCAGGGATGGGAATAGGTATTGAGGTTAAAAGTGTATGTGACAACTTTTAATGAATGTTTTCATGATCTTGATTACAGTGATAGTTTTATGGGTGTACATATCGGTCAAAATTTATCAAATTGGAAACTTAAAATACAAGCTATTTAGTATATATAAAGAAGCATAATAAAGGATAAAAAATATACACAGAGTTAGGTTTTAAAGGAAAGATGCTGATCGTGACATAGTAAAGGGAAGTGTCTTTGAAAACAGTGAAAGTTAAATTGTTAGTTGCTTAGTCTTGTCTGACTCTTTGCGACCCCATGGACTATAGCCCACCATTCTCCTCCGTCCATGGGGTTCTCCAGGCAAGAATACTGGAGTAGGTTGCCAGTCCCTTCTCCAGAGGACCTTCCCAACCCAGGGACTAAACTCTCATATCTTTCATCTCCTGCACTGGCAGGTAGATTCTTTTTCCTTTTTTTTTAATTAAACTAATTTATTTTAATTGGAGGCTAATTACTTTACAATATTGTACTGGTTTTGCCATACATTCACATGAATCAGCCATGGGTGTACATGTGTCCCCCATCCTGAAGCTCCCTCCCACATCCCTCCCCATCCCATCCCTCAGGGTCATCCCAGTGCACCAGCCCTGAGCACCCTGCCTCAGGCATCAAACCTGGACTGGTGATCTATTTCACATATGGTAATATACATGTTTCAATGCTATTCTCTCAAATCATCCCACCCTTGCCTTCTCCCACAGAGTCCAAAAGACTGTTCTTTACATCTGTGTCTCTTTTGCTGTCTCGCATATAGGGTCATCGTTACCATCTTTCTAAATTCCATATATATGCGTTAGTATACTGTATTGGTGTTTTTCTTTCTGACTTACTTCACTCTGTTTAATAGGCTCCAGTTTCATCTACCTCATTAGAACTGATTCAAATGCATTCTTTTAAATGGCTGAGTAATATTTCATTGTGTATATGTACCACAGCTTTCTTATCCATTCATCTGCCGATGGACATCTAGGTTGCTTCCATGTCCTAGCTATTGTAAACAGTGGGCAGGCAGATTCTTTACTGTCTGAGCCACCAGAGAAGCCAGTTTGTGTCTTTGCCCAGAGTTAATGTTAGATTTGGTATGAAAAAAGCATCCTGGTATTCTCAGTCAAGTATAAATTAGAATTTGAAAAAAGGATCATTTTTACAAATCCAAAACTCAACAGGTAGCTGAATTGGTGGCCACAAAGTATCCTAGGATAACAAATGCCACTCTGCACAGATGGAAAACAACTCCTTCATGACATCCTTCATGATTGGACTAGATACAATCATTCGACTCCCATCTTGGTGACCAAGAATGCTTTAACATGTCCTTCAACTTCACTAAGCATCAGTCCACCTGGATTCAGACTGGGGATAAGTTACAACTATCTTTGACTTAGTTTTCTCACCTGAGACATAGAGAAAATTATTAAATATATATATATAGTACCTACTTCACAGAGTTGTGTTAATACATGCAACACAGATTAATATACATAAGCTGTGAAGACCATCTATTATAATTTTCATTATCATTCTCATTTTAAAGATGAGAAACTAAATTTCAAACAGGTCAACTAACTCATAAGTAGATACAAGAACTGATGGTAAGATTCAGGTCCTCACTACTAGGTTGGTGTTCTTTCCCATTCAACACACAGATTCCCTGCAGACAAAATATATTTGCAGTCTGCAGGAGTTTACTCTGCTGATCAAACAAAAGAGGGCAAAACTACTTACCACTTAACAGGTTGGCAAACTAAAACCTTGGAAATTTAATCTCTGTGCTTATTGGGAAGATCCTGTACCCAGCTGACAGAGACCTTGTCTTAAAATGATTGGAAACCATAATTAGATTGAAAGAAAGAGAGGGAAAAACAAGATTGGTAATTTCAGACTACTGAAGTGAGCCCTGAGCAAGGCAAAACTGGAGGAAGAGAGAGGTCACACATTAATTTAAGTGTATTGTCTTTCTTGGAAAGCAAAAGAGACTACCTTTCAATTTAGCCCCTGTTTTTGGTGATAAAACTCACAAGCTGGTTCTTTTCCCACTGAGCTTTCCCAGGATGCTGTCACCAGAGCCTGTGATATGACCTGATACAATCATCACTGGAGAAACACATGAAAACGCATCTCTTTTTACCCCTCGAGTTTATTTTGCCTCCGGATATTCAAGAACTTGGAATTAAAATAATCTGAGCCCCTGACTTGAATTTTAACTTCCTATGTGTCTATTAGCGTTTCCAAAGGAGCTCAACTTGCCGTCTGGAGTTCTAATGCTCTTCCGGGTGCCAGAGAAGAGACTGCAGATGAATAAATCATGTAACTCAGTTCCCTCATTGCATTTTCTTTGAGAAGATTAGAGGCCTCACATCACCTCATTTGGCTTTCATGGGTCCAACTCTACACACAAAATAGCAAGAGCCCTGAAATATTTAGCACTGGAAGAAGTTCCTTCTAGTTTCCCCACACTATAAAGCCCCAAATCACCTTTCTTGATTCTTGCCTGTGGTGATCGGTGTGTGCTTCCCCTACTCTGTTTCTCACTGGACACTCAGAGAGCCCTCCTCTCCCCTCTCCCTGCTCAGGGCTCCCAGTCTCCGACTCATTCATTTGTCTCTAAGAAAGGGGTCATCAACTGTTACCAAGGTTGCTCTGGACCCACCTCTCACCACACACTCTCACAATAATGCTGATTAAAGGACTCCCACACACAAGAGCAAGGCAAGGAGAGAGTACTTCTGAAAATTCCTTTGTGGAAGACCTTGAAATGCAGCATTTATTCTGTGGACAAAGAACAATGTTGCCTGCCATTTCAGTAGACAAAAATGTTGCCTACAGTTCTGGTAAGCAATGTATTAAGCCCACCAGCAGGCCATCAGCCACTGCAGCTGCCCCAAAAATGGAGCAACCTGAGGGGAATTCAGACTGGAGAAAAACAGGACCCTGGCCCTAGGTAGCTATGATGCACATGAAAGGCAGTATTTCAAGGAGCCCAGTCTCTTGCATCTTCCCAGACATAGAAAAGCACTAAAATCATTAACTTGAGATATCTTGTTTTTGTGATTAGCAGTAACCTTCTGATGTTCAACTACAAGTTGTTTTCAGCAAAAATTCCTACAAATCTTGACTCCTACCTTACCTCTTTGGAGCAGTTCCTCAGAACTCTCTGAAAAGCTGCTTTCCTAGTCATCTTCAGTAACATCCGCAAATAAAGCATCATTCTCAACTTTTAGGGGGGTGGCTTGGTTGGTTTTCAGTCAACAATTTCATTGGCTAAAAGCTTGTGTCTAACTTGATTAAGCACAACAGTTTATGGGAAATATTCAAGCTGAACATATATGCTCAGTTTAATATAATCATCAATGTTCTTTTTCTTCCAGATGTTGAGACAGTTTTAGAATCCATGTGATGGAAGGTCAGAGCATCCGTTTTTTCACTTTTATTAGCCAAATCCAGTTTGCCAATATGATTAAAAACACACACACACACAAAAGAATCAGAAAGTAAATGCACAGAAAAAAAGAGAAAGAAAATCTATCACGCGTAGTTCCCATGAAATGAGGAGTCAATTCTTTTTGACAAAGGAGAGACTCCAACAGAATGAATTAGTTAATAACAATACTTGCCAGGTCTTCTTATTTCTTTGAAGCACTTTTACCAACCAATACTTCATTTTTTCCCTCATAAAGAAGGTGGAACAGCACTGTTAACTCATTTGTCAGATGAAAACACAGCACCAGAGAGGTTCATTAACTTGCTCAAGTTCATACAAAAACAGAACTGGCACCCAGGGTCTCTTAGCTCACAGGAAAAGAACCTAAAGGAAGAGATCCTTTCCTCTTCAAGTAAATTCTCTTTAGATACTAAAGGCCAACAGATTGGAACTCTGCCAGTCTTGGACTTGAATTTCATCTTGATAGGAGCTTCAAGCCCGTGGGCTTCCTGAGGAACTCTAGCACCTGTTCATCCTTCCCAGAAGCTTGTCCATCCTTCCCAAAACATGACTGTTCCATGTTCTGAGGCTCAGCGTCCAGTTTCCTTTCTGGAAGAAGAGGGAGGACTTGGGAGGGAGCATCTTCATTCAGAATTCTTCCCAAAGCGTCTGCTCTTTTGAATTATACAACTGATGAATTAAAAAGCATATTAATGGGCCAGGAGTAGGTCTCTCTTCTTCCTTCCTGAACTAGTTAGGACAAATATTTTACTTTCTCAAATAAACTAAGGTAGAACCCACCTTTCCTCTTCCCATCAGCTGATTTTCTTAGAAAAATAAGAATTTAAGATATTTATACCAAGTTTAGAGGCTTTATCATCAACACTGATGAAATCAAGGGTATCCACTCAAGACGCTAATTAGTGACTTGGTTCAGAAAAGAGAATGAAAACAATGATCTTAAAGAAATCCAAATAAGGGAATAGGAGTTTTAAATCAATGCCTTTATTTCTGTCGCCTTCCAAAAATAACTTAATATTACAAAAATACATTTGTGTTCAGTTATGTCTGACTCTACAACCCCATGGACTGCAACACTCCAGGCTTCCATGTCCTTCACTCCCAGAGTTTACTCAAGCTCGTGTCCACTGAGTTGATGATGCTATCCAACCATCTCATCCTCTGTCACCCCCTTCACCTCTTGCCCTCAATCTTTCCCAGCATCACGGTCTTTTCCAATAATACATATAATAAGTAATAATGAACCAAAATAATTGTTGGAAGATGCAATCAAGAGCTGAAACTACTGGACAATTTAAAACAGAAACTGGCATGTGCCATGCCAATGACTACACCATTGCTCTTAGAAAAAGAAAGAAAAGGTACTAAGTAGCTGCTGCTGCTGCTAAGTCACTTCAGTCATGTCCAACTCTGTGTGACCCCATAGACGGAAGCCCACCAGGCTCCCCCATCCCTGGGATTCTCCAGGCAAGAACACTGGAGTGGGTTGCCATTTCCTTCTCCAATGTGTGAAAGTGAAAAGTGAAAGTGAAGTCGCTCAGTCGTGTCCGACCCTTAGAGTTGGGACTAAATTCAACTTTAAAAAAAAATCCCCAATTTATTATAAATAAAAGAGATTCAAAAAGTAAGGAAAGAACCAAGTTTCTCCTTTTTGTCTTTTATTCATTTCTGCTTTAAAACCTTAAGGAATTTTTCTTTCCCTCAACTGTTAGATTTTTTACTTTTCCAAATAATGTCCATCCTAAAGGAAATCAGTCCTGAATATTCATTGAAAGGACTGATGCTAAAGCTGAAGCTCCTATACTTTGGCCACCTGATGCGAAGAACTGACTCATTGGAAAAGACCCTGATGTTGGGAAAGATTGAAGGCAGGAGGAGAAGGGGATGACAGAAGATGAGATGGTTGGATGGCATCACCGACTTGATGGGCATGAGTTTGAGCAAGCTCTGGGAGTTGGTGATGGACGGGGAGGCCTGGCATGCTGCAGTCCATGGGGTCTCAAAGAGTCAGACACAGCTGAGCAATTGAACTTTTACTGAAATATTCAAGGCAATTTTTTTGTTGTCTTTCCCAAAAGGGCTTTTCCTGATACAAGTGTGGGGAAATGGAAGGTGTGGACCAGGACACAGGAGAGCTGGGGTTTGGGCCCAGAACGAGTCCTTAAACTCATATTTGATTTCCAAGAAGTCACTTTACCTGCCTGGTTTCAATTTCTTCCTTTGTAAAATAAAGAAGCAGATGAACTACCAGATTTTTTCCAACACCAGCATTCTGTGTTTATTAAAGAAAACTTCTGCCATTGCTCTTTTCTGGAAAGTTATGTCAAGTCTGTGCTCAGTGTAGTCATGATTTCCAGCACCTTCTGATCATGTCCTATATGGCTTACATATATTGATTCACAGTAGGTATCAGCATTTATTTCTTTTAACCACATCAAAGTTTTTTATATACCATTTTTTTTTTACTTAGTGTGTCATTAAGTCCATTTCTGATCCCTGAAGCTAATTTTCACATCCATTATTCTTTTTAACAATAAACTAAAATTCTCCCTCTAATGAACCTATTTCAACAAAATAAAAAAATCTAAACAATTGCTTGGAACCACTGTGTATTGAGGAGTTTCATGGATTTTTGGTAGTTATCCACATATGATGTGTGGTGTGTGTGCCATGGGACCAAATCCTGAGTACAGTGCCTGCTGCCTCCATGCATCTTCTGAGGGTTTCACATGGTCCCAGTTCAATGCAGAGACTTGTGTCATGGTGTCATGGCCCAAAATAGATGAATCCAGTTACTGGTGAACTAGTAACTTCCTGATACCATGAATGCCCTGTCAAAATAAAGGAAATTTGAGATTTCTTGATTTAAAAAGGCAGAGAAGAGGAATCTTGCTTTCTTTCCTTCATCCACTTACTCAAATACTCATAGAAGCCTGAGGGGTGCAAAGTAGAACAGCACACATAATATTAAACAGCTGCTTGCAATACATCCAGAGGAACTCCAAGAAGAGGGAGAGAACCTATCTGAATCAGCAGAGTGAGAAAAAAGACATGGAAAACTTGCACCTAATAGCGTGGCAGACCCTTACTTCAGAGATGCAGGGCTTCTCTGATATAAAATAAGGAGTGACCTAACTACTGTTCAAAACAGCTTGAGTCAGACAAAAGCATTTCTCATCCCTACTACACTCATCAGCGCTTCCTTTACTATACCTACTTGAAGAACACCTGACTTAATGAACGTCCAATGAATGCAATAACTCTTTTGCTTGTGGAAGGAGTAGGCAGAACTCTACCTCTTGAGGAAGAGCTTGGTGATGGGAAGAGGCAGAAGGAGAGAACTGGGAAAGCACTGCTTTCTGGGAGGTCATGTGTGTTGGAAATGAGACAGGAGATAGCCGGGCCCCAGGCTGAGCTGCCTCCTGTTTCTTCAACATACAGATAATGACAGAAGCAGAGCTCTGCTTGAGTACAAGATAAGGAAGCCACATTTGTCTTGGGATCAAGGAGACCTCTCAGACCACACCTGCGCAGAAAAGATCCTCAGGGTCCAGGGAAGGGAGGGGTGCTAGCCCATAATATACCCTGCCAGCTTCTCAGTAACCCTCACACTGGAATCCCTCTTGGCTAAAGTATACGTGAGCACATCAGGGAGGGCCCTCAGTCAGACTAGATATGGACAATAAGCAAGATGACTGGGCAGAGAAAATCTGGAAAAAGTGCCCCTATGGAAGCAATTTAAGCCACCCCAAAATTGTGGCTTACTCTGAACCCACCTGTGTCCTTCACATGGGCTTAGCTTCTAATAAACACATTGCAAACCTCACTAGCTTCTGTCTGCTGGCTGAATTCTTTCCTCAAAGAAGACAAGGACTGAGGTCCTGTTTCAAGCTCACTGGCCCTTGTGATCTAGTGGTTAGGATTCGACCCTCTCACCACCACAGTCCAGGTTCAATTCGACCAGGAAATTAAGATCCCAGTTCAAGCTACCATACCCCATGTCCTCCTCCCTGTGCCTAGAGATCATCCATGACCAAAAGAAAGGGATCGAGTATGGTCTCTTATGAATAGTCTAATAGCAGTAGATACGCAGAATACAGGAAGAAGAAAAGGTCCCTTCTCAGTCTAGCAGAATCACCCCAGGAAAAGGACCAGGGATTTGTCACGGAGCTGTGAACATCCCCTGGAGAAAGGAATAGCTACCCACTCCAGTATTTTTGTCTGGAGAATTCCGTGGACAGAAGACCCTTGACAGCTACAGTCCATGGATTCACAAAGAATAGGACATGATTGAGGACTAACACTTTCACCTTTTTTTTTTATGAACAGAAGTCTTTCCATTAGGTTAACACTTTAGTGGGGCTGTTAATTCACAGATAAAAAGGAGAAAAGGTAAAGTAAAACAAATCATTTGGTCTGTTAAATACTTACATCTATGCATAGGCATGGACAGGATAGGGAAAAGGATTTCAGAAACAGTCAATCTGGGGTTACACAGAGATTCTACAACATAAATGAGGACACAACAGTCGATAAAGAGAAGAAAAACTTTCTCCCGGAAATATATTCTAGGCAAGATGATAAAAGAAAAGCAGAGAACTTAACATTACAGAAAGCTAACTAGAACCAAGATAGAGGCAGAAATGAAAAAGAAGTTGGATGGGATTAAGAATGACTATAAAATTTAAATGCAACATGAGAATTAAGATCAGCAGGGGAAGAAATAAAAAGTGTATGTTACATTACTGAAAATAAAATCAGTTATGCAGAAGAGAAACTTCAAACCTCTCAGAATGCAGACACAGAGACAACTGAAATGATGAGAAAAAAACAAATGAAGAGAGAATCAAGAGTCAGTCTACATATTACTGGTATTTTTTTATTATATCTGCAAAGCATTACGTGCCACATATTCCCTTTGTTAATCATCTTATTTTGACCTCTGTTTTCTGTTTTTAGTTCCTCAGTTATTTCCTTTTTTCTAAAGCTACTGCATTTAGCACATATTCTAAAGCCACATGTTCTTCTAACTACTATTAAACACGGTATCTGCATGATAAAAAAAAATCTTATTTTTTGCTGCAACAGAAAAAATAAATTACTCCATATCATAAACTCTCTTTGCAAAATCAGTATTATGAAACATCTAGAATTCAGATATAATTGCCATCAAAGAGCAACTACTTTAAACCTCTGAAATGTCTATAATTAAGATTAACCATATTGTTTACCAATGACCATGCCTAGATAGTAATATCAATAGTAAAATCTCTACTACCTCAAATGTAAATTGAAAATACGTTATACAAAAGGTAAGATGAAATACATCAACTCCTGTAGAGTTCTCAATGTTTTTTGGAGTTTTGTTGCTATTTCTGTTAACAGATAACATCTAGGGGAAAAAAACAAAAGTAACAGTCAAAGTGCAAGAACATTTGCTCGAGCTAAAAAGGACAAACAATTTGGAAGAGTTCCATCAGAACCATGCAATATTGTTTATTAAAATTAACCAACATATAAGTATGCCTACATACAATATCCATATGTCAAGCACCTAGAAAAAGAAGTAGCAAAGCATAAAAGAACATATTTTTGATGGAAGAAGTTTCTCAAAATTTTTCATTTTCTTTTATGCTATGAAGGACAGAGACAATAAAGAAATATTTATCTAAAAGCAATTCTTACCCTAATAATTCCTAATAATTCTGAGTAGTTAAGCTACTCAAGGGAAAAAAGCAATAAAGCAATAATAAATCTTTCTCATCCTTACACACACACACATACACACACACACACAAGGAAACCCAATTAAATGGTATGAGAATAAAAATTTTAAATAAAAACCTTAAGAAGTAGTGTTTTAAATGCTGCTTTATAGCAATATTGAATAAAATTATTCCTTTATGGTTAGATTAGCAAAGAATGTATGGAAAATAATTAAAAGATGTCTACAGTAAGATAGACTGAAAGCAATATTTTAAGTCTAAAAGTATGGATGATAATAAGATAAATGGACTTAGATAAAAATGGAAAAATTGCTTCAACCTATAACATGGTGGAAAATATTTTCATAGCTTTAATGGTTGTTATTTCATTGTTAATAGTAACAAATGGAGACATTATAGTGTATTTTTTGAAGCCAGAATTTATATTTTAGAGTCATAGCTTTCAAATAACTAAAAATAAGAACAATAAGAGTTTAAACCAAATCTGTAAATGTTCTCATGGAAAAAGACCCAATATTAGTTTTGACAATAAGTGTAACAGTGTAAATTAGTATCTTCTTACTCTTCTCCACTCCTCTCTCCAAGGAAAGAGGCCTATTTCTAACTATCAATTTCTGTCAATGATATTAGTATTTTTCATATGCAATTACATTAGAAACTTTTAGGATAATTTCTGATCCACACATAAATCTGATAAGGTACAGAAGCATATGAATTTTTCCTTAGAAATAGCTCTTGAATTTGTCTTTCCCATTCTTATTCATCCATCTATGATTAAAGTTACTAAATTTCTCATCCTGTTTGATTCTAAGCTTCCTCTGTTTCATCCTACATATTCAGTTCAGTTCAGTTCAGCAGCTCAGTCGTGTCCGACTCTTCGCGACCCCATGAATCACAGCACGCCAGGCCTCTCTGTCCATCACCAACTCCCGGAGTTCACTCAAACTCATGTCCACAGAGTCGGTGATGCCATCCAACCATCTCATTCTCTGTCGTCCCCTTCTCCTCCCGCCCCCAACCTTTCCCAGCATCAGAGTCTTTTCCAGTGAATCAACTCGTCACATGAGGTGGCCAAAGTATTGGAGTTTGAGCTTTAGCATCAGTCCCTCCAATGAACACCCAGGATTGATCTCCTTTAGAATGGACTGGTTGGATCTCCTTGCAGTCCAAGGGACTCTCAAGAGTCTTCTCCAGCACCACAGTTCAAAAGCATCAATTCTTCGGCGATCAGCCTTCTTCATAGTCCAACTCTCACATCCATACATGACCACGGGAAAAACCATAGCCTTGACTAGACGGACCTTGGTTGGCAAAGTAATGTCTCTGCTTTTCAATATACTATCCAGGTTGATTTCTACTTCAGTCAGACTACAACCCTCCTGAAGAATTATGTCAAAAGTATTCTATTCAAAAAGAACTGGCTGTCTTACTGTCCCTAAATGTCACTTTCTTTATAATTTCCACCCATCGGTAGATGGCATTTATTTTGCCAAAAATGCCTTCCCACTATCAGTTCCAATGATCCAAGTTTTATTGTTTTGCCAAGACTTATTCAGATACCACCTCCTCCATGAATTCTCCACCTAATCCAGTACAAGTCTTTGAATTTATCTAGGATTTGTACCATCCATACTGCTTATTGATATCTGTAACATAATGACGTGTGTGTGTGTGTGTGTGCTCAGTCGTATCTGACTCTTCGTGATCCTATGGACAATAGCATGTAGGCTACTCTGTCCATAGAACTGTCCAGGCAAGAACACTGCAGTTGCCATTTTCTTCTTCAGGGGATCTTTCTGACCCACATCTCTTGCATCTCCTGCATTGGCAGGCGGATGCTTTATCACTGTGCCACCTGGGAAGCCCAATAATATGTGTGGGTTTTATTTCTTAAAGCACACATATCTCTATCCACTTGCTAGTAAGTATTATAAAGTCCTTGTGAACTACTGAAGCACACCGCTGTTTTTCAGCACTTTTGACAGTAGTTTCTCAGCAGATCATGTTGAGCTGATAAAAAAGGATGAAAGCATACCCTGTGTTTATTGCCTTGTGCTGCTTTTCTCAAGGCATTGGAGTGGTTCTCAACATAGTGTAAACTCCCTTCTCTTGGAAATGCCGTTTGAGACTTAATTCTAGATCATGTGGTAGTTCTCAACTATGTTAATTTTCTCATTTAAATCCCATGTCGTACCTACATGAAAAAATTTTAATTCATGCAAGAAATGGTAAAACCAATCAACTATGGCCTAAGTAAGTAAGATGAACTATTATGCAAAACATCTAGAAATTGGCTGCCATAATGACTCCTTGACTCCACTAGGGACTCAGGCTCCTTCTGTACCTGTTCCTTCACCTTCAGCCTGTGACTTTCCTCCTTGTGGAGACAAGGGGACTGCTGCCTCCCAGGAGGAAAGGATGGAAGGGCAAAAGGCCTGGAGGTATTGTCAGCCAAACCTGTCATTTTTTCCCAGAAGCTCTGCCCTTGCAAGTTTATATTAGGGGACAGAATTGGGTTACAAAATATTTAACCTCAGACCTCCCTGAAAAGTAATTTGGAAGAGAGGGGAACTAGGCATTGAATAGACAGCTAGAGATATCTGTCCTAGGTCCTAATCAAGAAAAGAGGCATTAGTAACCTCATTCTACACAGATTAAAATAGTTTATTTTGACATAATTTCAGAATTTGACAAAATCTACAAGACTAGTAAAAAGAATTCCCAGATACCTTCACTCAGATTCCCTACTATAGTTGTTTCTCTCACATGTTACTGGAAATCCTGCTACAGCGTCCCAATTCAGGAGGGTGTGAGCCTCAGGAGTAGGGTATGTGTTTATATATATATATATATATATATATCAGGAGTAGGGTATGTGTTTATATATATATATATATATATAAAATTTGAATCTGTAACACCCCAAAAAAGCATCCACCAATTCCTATCTGCTTGAGTGCATTTTATCAGGAATAGCTTTTGAAACTTGCTGAAAGGTTTTTCAGTATCAGTGGAAACAAAACTTTGTTTTTTCCTTAGACGTATCACTTAGATATATAATTTAGTTATATATTAACAGGCTTCCAAACATTAAACTAACCTCACATTTCTAAAATAAGTTCAAGTCGTTGTATATTGCTTTCTTATAGTAGCACTGTATTCTGTTCACATTTTATTTTGAACTCTTGCATCAATATTCATTGATGATAATGGCTCATAAAACTTTTTTACTATCTTTATCAAATTTATACTTGCTTTATAAAATGTTATACTTGCTTTATAAAAATATTAGCAAGTTTTACTTCATTTTCAATACTCTGGAATAATACATAAAGCATTGGGACCATCTGCTCTTTGACATTTACTAGAATTCCCCTGTGAATTCTCACCTGAACATGGTACTTTCTGGGGGTATCCTAATAACTTTTTCAGTTTCTTCAAGAGAAAATTGTTTGAGCAAACATTTTATCTTTAATTGGGTTAATCTGTTAAATGTTTATGGGCCTAGGAAATCATCTACTTCCTCTCTATTTTCAAATTATTGCTTAGAGGTTTGCAAAATCAGCTGATGATATTTTAATCTCTTGTCCAACTCACTCTGGCCATTTCTTCTTCTATATATTTGTGATTTGTTACTTTTTTTCTTGATCATGGTGTCCATGTGCTTAAGTTGCTCAGTCACGCCCGACTCCTTGCAACTCCATAGACTATAGCCACCAGGCTCCTCTGTCCATGGGGATTCTCCAGGCAAGAATACTGGAGTGGGTTGCCATGCCCTCCTCCAGGGGATCTTCCTGGCTGATGGACTGAACCCAGGTCTCCCACATTGCAGGTGGATTCTTTCCCATCTGAGCCACCAGGAAAGTCCAATGATATCCATAGGTTTATCTATTTTGTTAATGTTTTCAAATTACCGCAAACTTATTAGATCTAGTTTTCTATCACCCTCCTTAGTCACTCCTTTCATCAGTAGTATCTCTTTCCTTGTGTTCTCTTTTGGTTTACACTGGGGTATCTTCTAACTTTTGTCATTGCAATTTTTCTATTCTTTCACTTTTATGATAAAGATGCTACTAATTTTGTTCTACTATTTCCCTGATTATCACTGATTTAGACATATTTCACTGTTTGAATGTTTTCATTTTTTAGAAACTACATAATTTTTTTACATTTATTTTTTAATTAATTTATTTTAATTGGAGGCTAATTATTTTACAATATTGTGGTGGTTTTTACCATACATTGACATGAATCAGTCACAGGTGCACATGTGTCCCCCCCATCCTGAACTTCCCTCCCACATCCCTCCCCACTCCATTCCTCTGGTTAGCCAAGAGCACCACCTCTGAGCGCCCTGCTTCATGAGTCAAACTTGTATTGGTCATCTATTTTACATATGGTAACATAAATGTAATGTAATATGCAATTTTATTGACCACCCCCAACAAAAAGAAATACAAAAAAGCAAAACGGCTGTCTGAGGAGGCCTTACAAATAGCTGAGAAAAGAAGAGAAGCTAAAGGCAAAGGAGAAAAGGGAAGATATACCCATCTGAATGCAGAATTCCAAAGAATAGCAAGGAGAGATAAGAAAGCTTTCCTCAGTGATCAGTGAAAAGAAATAGAGGAAAACAATAGAATGGGTAAGACTAGAGATCTCTTCAAGAAAATTAGAGATACCAAGGGAACATTTCATGCAAAGATGGGCACAATAAAGGACAGCAATGGTATGGACCTAACAGAAGCAGAATATATTAAGAGGTGGCAAGAATACACAGAAGAACTGTACAAAAAAAGATCTTCACAACCCAGATAATCACGATGGTGTCATCACTCACTGAGAGCCAGACATCCTGGAATGCGAAGTCAAGTGGGCCTCAGGAAGCATCACACAAAGCTAGTGGAGGTGATGGAATTCCAGTTGAGCTATTTCAAATCCTCAAAGATGATGCTGTGAAAGTGCTGTACTCAATATGCCAGCAAATTTGGAAAACTCAGCAGTGGCCACAGGGCTGGAAAAGGTCAGTTTTCTTTCCAATCCCAAAGAAAGGCAATGCCAAAGAATGCTCAAACTACCACACAATTGCACTCATCTCACATACTAGCAAACTAATGCTCAAAAATTCTCCGAGCAAGGCTTCAACAGTATGTGAACAGTACGTGAAATTCCAGATTTTCAAGCTGAAAAGGCAGAGGAACCAGAGATCAAATTGCCAACATCCGCTGGATCATCAAAAAGGCAAGAGAGTTCCAGAAAAACATTTGCATCTTTATTATTGAATACGCCAAAGCTTTTGACTGTGTGGATCACAACAAACTATGGAAAATTCTTAAAGACATGGGAATACCAAACCACCTGACCTGCCTCCTGAGAAAACTGAATGCAGGTCAGGAAGCAACAGTCAGAATTGGACATAGAACAACGGACTGTTCCAAGTCCGGAAAAGAGCACGTCAAGGATGTATATTGTCACCCTGCTTATTTAACTTATATGCAGAGTATTTCATGAGGAACGCTGGGCTGGAAGAAGCACAAGCTGGAATCAAGATTGCTGGGAGAAATATCAATAACTTCAGATATGCAGATGACACCACCCTTATGGCAGAAAGCAAAGAACTAAAGAGCCTCTTGATGAACGTGAAAGAGGTAAGTGAAAAAGTTGGCTTAAAACTCAACATTCAGAAAACGAAGATCATGGCATATGGTCCTGTCACTTCATGGCAAATAGATGGGGAAACAGAGGAAACAGTAAGAGACTTTATTTTAGGGGGCTCCAAAATCACTGCAGATGGTGACTGCAGCCATGAAATGAAAAGACACTTGCTCCTTGGAAGAAAAGCTATGACCAACCTAGACAGCATATTAAAAAGCAGAGACATTACTTTGTCCACAAAGGTCCATCTAGTCAAGGCTATGGTTTTTCCAGTAATCATGTATGGATGTGAGAGTTGGACTGTGAAGAAAGCTGAGCGCCAAAGAATTGATGTTTTTGAACTGTGGTGCTGGAGAAGACTCTTGAGAGTCCCTTGGACAGCAAGGAGATCCAACCAGTCAAGTAAAGACAGCTCTCCTCTTTCACTGCTACAACAAAGTGTGTAGTAGACACTGCTGATGTCAAATCTAACATTCGTTGTCTTCTTTTTCCTTAGTAACAGAACCTCAGTTTTATACAACTATCCACTCCTTCCCATCATGTCCCTTAAGGGAGAGTTGGGGGACTCAAAGATCCAACACTGAGACCGATAGTGATATACCCTCATGTACACTAAACTCAGCTTCTGATTCCATTCCGTTCCGTTGCTCAGTCGTGTCCGACTCTTTGCGACCCCGTGGACTGTAGCCTACCAGGCTTCTCCGTCCATGGGATTCTCCAGGCAAGAATACTAGAGTGGGTTACCGTTTCCTTCTCCAGGGGATCTTCCCGACCCAGGGATCGAACCTGGGTCTCCCGCATTGGAGGCAGATGCTTTAACCTCTGAGCTACCAGGGAAACACAGCTTCTGATTAATCTAAGTCAAAAAAAGAACCATATTTCCCTGACCACTGTTAATGGTCCAGAAGTGGGCAGCTGGACATGGAAAGGCAAGTAGTTAGTCCCAGTAATACGGAAGGCCACTCTGAGGTCATGTCAGAACAAGTCTTGGATTAAGTCAACAATATAAGTGTGGTGTTGGAGAAGACTCTTGAGAGTCCCTTGGACTGCAAGGAGATCCAACCAATCCATCCTAAAGGAAATCAGTACTGAATATTCATTGGAAGGACTGATGTTGAAGCTGAAACTCCAACACTTTGGCCACCTGATACGAACTGACTCATTGGAAAAGACCCTGATGCTGAGAAAGATTGAAGGCGGGAGAAAGGGGTGACGGGGGATGAGATGGTTGGATGGCATCATTGATGTGATGGACATGAGTTTGAGCAAGCTCTGGGAGTTGGTGATGGACAGTGAAGCCTGGCATGCTACAGTCCATGGGATTGCAGAGTTGGACACTGATCGACTGAACTGAATATGCATGTAGAAACTACATAATTTTATAATCATACAACATTGGGAAGGCATAAAATTTTATATTGCATTTCTCTTTCAAGTGTTGTATAATAAAAAGTCAAATATCCACATGTAAGAACTTTGGATTTTTTTTAAATAATAATTTCTAGTTTTAGTCCATTGTAGTAAAGTAGTGCTATTTGTAATCTAATAGCATTATTTGTAATATTTAATATTTCAACTGCTATTTTCTTTGTTATCTAGTATGATTTTTTTTATTTCACCTGTCCTTGAGAAACATGTATCATCTATATCAATGTATGAATTTCAATATAAATTTATCTTTTGGTTATGATGTTTAGGTAGATTTTTCGTCCTAACTCATTAAATGCTGTCCATCACTTCTTTTACTAAAGTTTCCCTGGTAATCTCTTTGTTAAATGAAGTTCTAGTAGATTCTTCAAAGAAACCTCAAGGATACATAATTTCTTGAGCCCTTCTGGTTTTAAAATTGTTTTTCTATAGTCTTGATACTTGAAGGACAGCTTGGCTGGAGGGAAAACTCTCTGGTTCATAATTTTTTTTTGGAAACTCACGTCTTGCTTTGTGTGCTCTATTTGAAGAGTCTCATGTCAGTCTAGTTATCTTTTCTTGTAACTTACTTAATCTTTTCCCCTGATGGTTCTAAGCACTCTCTATCTTTGTTTAGTAGCTTTAGTAAAGTATGACTTTGAGTTGATTATTAAGGGTTAGTTTACAATAGTTCCAGTGAGCACTTTCAAAAACTCCTTTACACACACAATTTTTTTTTCTTTTAATAGTGGTAAACATTAGTTCTATTCAACTTTGTTTTTGTTCCTTAGGACTTCAACCATTTAAATGTTATTCCTTCTGTGGTTGTCTTTCAAACCAACCACTATCTCTCTGTGTCTTCTTACTTCTAACTTTATCCCATTTTCTTAGAGGCTCTCATTTTTTTTTCTATGTTCTTTAGGTTTTTTTGTCTCTTATTCTTTGGCTAATTTATATGCTAGTCTACATTTCCAATATAATTTTAACTTTTTCTTCTATTTCTTTCTTTAATGAAGTTGTTTCATTTGCATTTTAGCCCATTTTGTTCTCAGATTTTGGGCTTACAATTCAAAGCATTCTCCAAAAGCCACAACAGCTTGTTTGGGGATATTAAATTCAATCTGAACTGTCGCATTTCATTTTCTTTCCGTTTGGACATTTGTTCTGGTGAAGATGAGTCTTTAATCACCTGCATGTCTGGATTATTCTCATTCTGTTTTATTTTGTAACAGTGTTAAAAAGAAGATGGAAATGGAAACATTCTTCTATGTTTTTGTGGACAGACCCAGCAGTTTGGGGTGTTTGTGAGAAAGAAAAAATAACTTCTTATAGCATGTAACAAGGAGTGATTTTTTTTTTTTTTTTTTTACTCAGGTATTATATTTTGGAGGTTGGGGCAATGAGGAAGGGGTGTGGTGTGTCATTTCCTATTTTGATTCTCTTCTGTCCAAACTTCCCCATCTTGTTTCCTTTCGCCTCCACCAGCCACTTTCCAGGGATGGCTATTACCTTAACCTTCCTCTCTGCCTACAGTGTTGCTTCTCAGTTGCTGTATATTTACTTATGTCCCACAAGTACTTTAAAGTTCCTCCCCTACAGTTAGAGGTCTGGCCTAACACCGCTATGCTTTTTCTATATTTTCTGTTTCTTTCTTTGGGTGGTTCTATTGGATTAATTTTCCCCACTTCTATCTCCCCATTTTACTTCTCTGTAGACTTTTCCTAAAGTGCTCATACGAGCCACCTACGCTTGCAGCAGGGAATACGAGAGACAGTATGCTGGGATTTCATGTTTATTCTTCCTGTTAGTGATAACTTGAGGTTTGGTAACTAGAAGTTGGACTCCTAGTTATGGTGATGGAAAAGAGTTTGCGCAGTTGTGTGTGTGTGTGTGTGTGTGTGTGTGTGTGTGTTTTGAGAAGTTGGGAGAATTGAATTTATACATCTACTCTTGGCTCAGCTTTTTTTTTTTTTTTTTGAGATACTGACACAAAAAAATTGAGAAATAGGAATGACAATGAACATCACCATTCAAAACAGCTGACTAGCACACACCGTTAAATTTAAAACGGATAATCAACAAGGACCTACTATATATTATCCGCACAGGGAACTCTACACAATGTTATATGGCAGCCTGGATGGGAAGGGAGTTTCAGGGAGAATGGATACATGTATACATACGACTGAGTCTCTTTACTGTCCACCTTAAACTAGCTATACACCAATATAAAATAAACAGTTTAAAATCACCCCAGCTAACTAGAGAACTCAGGCTTTAGGTAGAAAAAAATGCATCAAGAAGAGATCTTTTAGGAAACTGAAACTCTAAGAAATTTACTACACTCATTTTTGGCAACTTTCCCATGACTTCTAGGACATAGGAAGTGGGCAGTCTGAGGTAGTATTCAAGGATATAATGGCAAATTTAGGGAGATAGCAGTCTTAACAGACACCACTACTAATATCATCAGATTTTAAAGAAACTACTCGAGTATGGCACCCGTAGCACTGTTTCAGTACAACACGAATACAAACAATTGTAGATAGAGGGGTATTTAGGACCTTCAGAACAGTTTCCACTGCAGATAGAAACACTGAAATTATTAGCACACATCACAAACAGACACCAACTGCCACATCCAAGATAGATGGCTTATTTTACTTTCATGGCGTATTATGCCATTACATCACGTTGTGTTACAACAGAATCTCCCGCACCACCTCTTCAGTGTGAGAAACTGAACATCTGCTCATATGAGACACTGTTTAATGATGTGTGCCAAACTTAATGTAACTTCCACCTGACACTCATCGCTTATGCTTAGAGGCCCATCTTATACCACCAGCTTTCCAGCATTGTTTTCAAATCAACTGAACACCATAAAAAATTAATTTACTCATTAAATGTTATAATATGTTTTCCATTCTGTGATATATGTGGAACTGTAAATTAGAAACGCTTCCTCTCCATTTTCTGTGTCAATCAAGATAACAGGGTGTCTTCCTCATATAATTGCCACTGCTATAATCTTTGCCTTCAGAGATCAAATATTGCTGAAAAGAAAAGTTCTCTTTCTCTCTCGCTTGTTTTATGTTAAGTGAGCTTCTTCCTTTCCTGTATCCTGGAGTAAATGGGTGGAAAACTTCATTGGCAAAATTCTTTAAAAACAGCAAGAGTTTTTTGGAAAAAGATAGAAAATAGACCCTTTTCTCTTTTTCCTCAAGGATTTTTAGCAAAGCCACATAAAAAGAAGGCATTCTTTCTTCTGCTTATGTGACACTCATGAAGTTCATAATTATTTGCTTATTAATCTTTCCTTCTATTTTTTGATGCATAGACACAGCTCACCTTTTCGAGAATTTCTTTTCTTTTAAATTGTATTTTCACTTTCATACTTTTTGCTTTGTTAAAAGCAAGACAGTTATGCCTGTACACATCACCAAACCAGTACTTAACACTTATTTACAGTTTCACCATCTCCCAAGATTGGAATCTTAAACCAGTCACTCTGGAATTACCTGGTCAGCACTTCTGAGGTCATCTGCTCAATAGACCTTACCCTTTCCTAAAGGAAGGTGACCTTACCGCAATAAATTCACATTTTGCTAGTTCAGCTTCCTTTTCCAGCTCACTTTTGCCTGTGAAAAGCTTTCATCTTATAAAGCTCCTTGGAGCATCCTTCTGTCTGCTAGATGGGACGCTGCCTGATTCAAGAATGGTTGAAATAAAGCCAAAAAGTTTTAAATTTACTCAGTTGAATTTTATTATGTAACAGCTCTATTCAAATAAGCTGCCTTATGAGCCAAGGTTCATGATTTTAATTTTTAGAAATTCATCCATTTTTTCTAGACTCTCAAGTTTATTAATATAATGTTACACATTTTTTACATAAAATTTCCTAGCATCTTTAACTCTACTCCATTTTTAACTCTTGAAAAAGTTTAGGTTCTTTGTTGTTTTTCTATTTAGATTTCTCCAGGAATCTTCTAGATTCTAGTTAAAGGGAAAAAATTAAAAAATTATACCTTAACTGATTATCTCTGCTTTTTTTTTACTAACACGATTTTATCTTTGTATATCTCTTCTTAAAAATATTTATTTTTAAGTTTCTAGCTGTCCAATAAATGTCTTTAAAAGTATAAATTTATCAGAATTCTTTCACTCTAATTTAATTCATTGATGACTTCTCAATTTAGTTTCGATTTTCCTTTAATCCCAGTTCTGTGAATATAACTTGTATATCTGAGAAGACTGTACTCCATACTTTATAAACATATATATAGATGATCATATTTGGCCAAATCTGTAGATTGTATCACTCCATATTCTAATTAATTTTATCTATTTGATCAATTTCTGAGTGAAGTTTTGGATTTTTTTTTTAAGTCTTCCACTTTGATTGTGAATTTGTTCATTTCTTCTTGTGCGGTTTCAATGTTTTGCTTTATACATCATAAATCTATGTTACTAGGTTTATGAAGGTTTGTCCTTCATGTTTCTTAACTGATTTATGTAGTTAAAATGTCATTTAGTGCTTCCTGCCTTGAATGCCATTTTTGCTTGGTGTTTTGTATTATTTGCTTTCTTTTGAAAGGCAAATGTTAGGATCTTTTTCCTGATTTGATTTCTGGCTTCCTTTTGTTTTACAAGTTTCCTGAAATATTTTGGCAGCTTAATTTTTTTAACCCAATCTCAGAATTTCTACCCCAAATTGGGGAATCTAATCTGTTCCCATTTATTATAAAAATTACCAGTATATTTAAATTTTTGTTAGCCACCTTATTTTTTTATTTAACATATTTTCTTATTTTCTTTCCTCTCTGGCATTTAGTTGGAATGAAAAATTTAGATTTTGTTTTTCTCCTTTGTAATCTGGAATTCAAACATCCTATTTGTATATGAATATTTATTTTTATTTTCCTACCATATATAGTTAGTTACATCTATCTCATTGAGTAAGAAACGCAGGTTAGCTCATACTTCTTTTACTCTCTAATTCCACATTAAAGCATACAAATTTTTGTCTAGAAATGAGCAATTACTCAAACTTAACAGCAGCATTATTTTCTCAGATTCTTCCTCACCCTGATTTCTTGTAATACATTTTTTTGTTGTTGTTACATATATTGCTCTTTTTGCTAGAATACGTGCTGGTTATTCTTTAACTGGGGATTGTGTGGAATTTATCTTCCTTAAATTTAAAAGATATATATATTTGCTCTTACAGATAAATGAGAATTTGACTAAACATACATTAATAAATCAGGGTTCAAATCTTTTGCCTTCCTCTATCTAATGTTGCCATTGAGAAACATGGTGGCAACCCAACTCTTCTTCCATGTGTTATCTATTTGGATTTCTTTCTTCAGAAGTGTCTGCTTACACATGGTGTTCTGAGAGCTCCTTCCTGGTAAACTGAGGAAGATATGTCATCATCTTCCTTCCGCCAGCCCTCAGTGTGTCCATTCAAAATCAGGTACCCATTCAACCTCTAAGTTGTGGGAAAATTATCTTCTAATATTTCTTTAAGTATATTCTCTCTTCTATTTCCTTCTTTGGGTGCTCCTATTAGATAAATTTTGAAATTTCTAGGTTTTTTTCCTTTCAGCTATTATTTTTTTCATGCTTTTCTGCTTCCATACCTTTTCGTGGTGGTTCTGGGATAATCTTCTGCTCATTGTTGTTGCTGTTCCGTCAGTTGGCCGTGTCTGATTGTTTGCAACCCTGTGGACTGCAGCACTCCAAGCTCCCCTGTCCTTCACTACCTCCCAGAGTTTGCTCAAATTCGTGTCCATTGAGTAGGTGATGCTATCTAACCATCTCATCCTCTGTTGCCCCCTTCTCCTTTTGACTTCAATCTTTCCCAGCATCAGGGTCTTTTCCAATGAGTCAACTCTTCGTATCAGGTGGCCAGAATACTGGAGCTTCAGCATCAGACCTTCTAATCAATATTCTGGGTTTATTTCCTGTAGGATTGACAGGTTTGATCTCCTTGCAGCCTAAGGGATCCATGAAGGTGCTCTGCTCAGTATCTTGGGTCAATATTTTGGTGCATAAATTGTGTTTCTCTTGTTATTCAGGTTAACAGAGCTTTTGGTTTTCAATCTGGGTCATCTTATTTCCTATTCCTAAAACCTCTAAGGATTTTGCTATACCATGTAATTGAATGTTCTTGCTTTGTAAACATGACATCCTCTCATCTCATGGAAGCCAACAGATATACTCCTTTTACTTTTTAAGTTTATTTTTTAATCGGAGGATAATTTCTGTAAAACATTGTGCTGGGTTCTGCCATACAACAATGAGAATTATATTTATATAATATATACAGTTGTATTGATATTATATCATTTTAATATCAATATAATTATATCATAATAATGTATAATATTATATATATATATATATACACACATCCCCTTCCTCTTGAGCCTCCCTGCCCCCTCCCACCCCCATCACAAAACACCAGTCTGGGTTCCCTGTGTTACGCAGCAGCTTCCCACTAGCTATCTATTTCACACATTATAAAGTATGAATGTACATGTATGTCAGTGTTAATACAGATTGATAATGTATGCCAGTGCTACTTTCTCAGTGCAGACTACCCTCTACTCCCCTGTTGTGTCCAAAAAGTCCATTCTCTACATCTGCGTCTCCATTCCTTCCCTGCAAATAGGTTCATCAGTATTATTTTTCTATATTCCATATGCATGCATTAATATATAGTGCTTGTTTATCCCTTTTTTATTTCATGTTATTTAATTGTTAAACTCCATTGTAACATGAGACATTAGGTCCTCTGTTAAGTTGGCGGTGCTTGTTCTATAAACATTTGGAGATTGGAGTTCCTGGCTTGTTTTTGTGCTTGATTCACCATTAGCCTGTTTGTGGATATTATTTTTACAACAGCCTTTCTCCCGTTAGTAGGGGGAAGGTCATGATCCACAAGTAAATAATTTTCTAGGTGAAAGAACCTTTCACTCTTCCCACTGGCCAGTGTGGTAGATAGAGGCTAGTCCACTTTCTGATCCATAAACCAGCTCTCTGATGATTCTCTTGGGACTGCTTTCTGCACTTGATACCTAAAGTTGATTTTAGGGACTCCCTATACCTATCTCCAGGAGAAGGCAATGGCACCCCACTCCAGTACTCTTGCCTGGAAAATCCCATGGACGGAGGAGCCTGGTGGGCTGAAGTCCATGGGGTCGCTAAGAGTCGGACACGACTGAGCGACTTCACTTTCACTTTTTCACTTTCACGCTTTGGAGAAGGAAATGGCAACCCACTCCAGTGTTCTTGCCTGGAGAATCCCAGGGATGATGGAGCCTGGTGGGCTGCCGTCTATGGGGTCGCACAGAGTCGGACACGACTGAAGTGACTTAGCAGCAGCATACCTATCTCCATTGCAGAAGGAAATGGCAACCCACTCCAGTGTTCTTGCCTGGAGAATCCCAGGGACGGGGGAGCCTGGTGGGCTGCCGTCTATGGGTTCACACAGAGTCGGACACGACTGAAGTGACTTAGCTTAGCATACCTATCTCCATGGAGAAGGTAATGGCAAGCCACTCCAGTACTCTTGCCTAGAAAATCCCATGGACAGAGGAGCCTGGTGGGCTACAGTCCATGGGGTCTCTACTAGTCGGACACGACTGAGTGACTTCACTTTCACTTTTCACTTTCACACATTGGAGAAGGAAATGGCAACCCACTCCAGTGTTCTTGCCTGGAGAATCCCAGGGACGGCGGAACCTTGTGGGCTGCCGTCTATGGGGTCTCACAGAGTTGGACACGACTGAAGTGACTTATCAGCTATACCTATCTCCACAGTCTGCAGCCATCTTCTCCTCTACCTGTTTTGAGCTTAGTTTCCCCACCAATCTGCCATCTACCTCTCAAGCAGTCTTCAAACTCTAGTTCACTGATGGCTCCTCTCCCTGCATCTTAGCACGGCTGCGTATTTATTCATTATATTTTGTATCTGTGGTTTATAACCACGAATCCAATAAAATGAAGTAACCTCCTACCCAGAATAACACGTATACACTGACACTTCAGGGCCCCCTGACATTGACAAACCTGCTGGGGAGAGTGGACACAAGAAAACGTCACTGACTCACTGACTTTCATTCACTCCAGCTTTTCCAAGAAAAATACATATGAATCCCCACTTCACAGCTTTCCCCTGAACTTCCATCCACTTTTCAAGGTCTCTGAGACTTTCTGTCAGTGGCTCATCCCTTACCTGGTTAAATTGCCAAGACCACTATAAGAGTATGTCAGATGCTAACACAGATATATCAATACCTTGGCTTTGCATTGCTTTTATAGCCACAGGTCTAAACTGAAAAAGATGAAAATGTCTTCAAGAAAGATCCAAAAGAAAGCAAGGCAGACATGATACTGCCAGGCAACAAAGCAGCTGGGTGGGAGAGGACCCGCAGGCCAACAGCCTCAGCTGCAAACAATCACAGGGAGTGATGAATGGTGTTACAAAGGGTCATCATTACCCTCAGGGATGGGGACAGCCTAAGATGATAATGAATATGTTTGAGGAGAATAATATAACCTCATCTGGTATGGATGGGTGGCATCAGCATCTAGGCTGCTGCATAGGAGAACATGTTGACATTATTTATAGCTACAATGCAGAGCAATGACAGAGATCCATTGTAAACAATGCCTTCCAAGGCAGCTGCTTTCCATTAAAACCTTGTAACAGAAAAGAGCATACAAAGGGTGCCTTAGGATGGTGGCATTAAAGAGGGCTGTCATCTTTGCTAAATCTGGGACTCATTTGTGTTCCTATTTTTATTTCCATTTACATTTTTTTTATATCTGAGAAAACTTTCTAATTTTTTTAAACAGTAAAGAATTTTTTTTCTTAAGTATGCTCCTATTTAGAGCTCTCATTACTTGAAAATGGGCCAAACTACACTTCTTTTTTTTTTCAAAAAGTAAGGAAATTTGGTATAAGATACTCTCCCCAAGTCCCCAGAAAAAATATATTTTCTCTAAAAAGATCTTTAATGCATAAGCCTATTAAGGAATTGCCATTCCCAAAAGAGGAGTTTTACTTTAGCTGAATATAGGTTAAAAGGTCATTATCAGTTTTTTTAAAAATCTGATTATAAGCAAAAAGAAGCTATTAAAGTCCTGAGGGTAGAATATATTAATCATGAAACATGACCTAGATAAGTCCCCATGTACCTAGTGCCAATCTCTAGTTGTAAAACTACAGGGTCTTGACATCAGAGGAAATGAGAGCCCCTAAAGTTAGTAATCTTGCAAAATTCTGGTAGACAAAGAGGTTCAGGACTATGATTCTACTTCAGAATGATTTGTGCAAGTTTGACTTTGGAAGTCAAAGGAAAGTTTTACAACAGAATAGGTGCAAATCTATTGTAAGCTCTCCTTTCCTGGTGGCTCCCTCCTGTCTGCTGGAAGATGCCAATCCTGTTGCTTTGAGTTCAACACATGGGCTCGTGCCAGCCTCCCCTGTAGGGAATTCTCTGTCTCCTTTGATCTCATCAAGATGTTTCCAGGAAGCCATAGACTTTTCTATTTCTGCACCACTTGGCTGAACATCTAGTCCTTTCACAACTCTCCTACTATCTCCCCTTGCTTTTTCGCCTTGTCTGGGTTTCTTATCACTCTCCCCTATCACCAACACAGTCTACACGCACAGTTTATCTTGTTGTGCTCTTTGATACAGGGCTCTGGGGAGATGATCTCCCCAGAATCAGTTCTGTGGTGTACAAATCCAACAGACCATCTTTAAACATGGATTCAGGTTGGAGTGTTAGAATAGAACCAAGTGCAGGTCTTGGAGTTAGGCTTCCATCAGTCAATGCTGGGCTCTATCTCCCATTAAGCATGTCACTTACACAAGTCACTAAGCCTCTTTGAGTTGCAGTTTATTACCTATGAAAGGGAGAAAATAATGTTGCCTTCTTTACAGGGTTATTGTGAGATAAGCGAGTTCATCCATATGATGACTTTTTACAATAAATTCTCAGCAAGTGTTAGCATATTACTCCTCCTAAGTGACTTTATACTTAATGGCAGAAATCAAAGCACAAAGAAAAAGAGGCAAGACATTTATGCCCATGAAATAAGACTCAACAAAACCCAGTTGAGGGATTTTTATTCAACTCTTCACAGAGACTTTTGATTTTCCTTTTTGAGCTATTAGTTAAGTATGGCTATTAACATTACTCATACGTTGTTAAATACTGGGAAAGCCAGGTCCCTCTTAGAGCTCATCACATAGGAACAGGTCTTGATTTAGTCTCCCAGCCTTATCCTCAGCTCTCCAAAGAGTTCTCAACAGGATAGGCTGATGTTGCTTAATGATATGTCATCATGCTGCTGCTGCTGCTGCTGCTGCGTTGCTTCAGTAGTGTCAGACTCTGTGTGACCCCATAGACGGCAGCCCACCAGGCTCCCCTTGTCCCTTGGATTCTCCAGGCAAGAACACTGGAGTGGGTTGCCATTTCCTTCTCCAATGCTTGAAAGAGAAAAGTGAAAGTGAAGTCATTCAGTCAGGTCTGACTCTTCGCGACTCCATGGACTGCAGCCTACCAGGCTCCTCCACCCATGGGATTTTCCAGGCAAGAGTACTGGAGTGGGTTGCCATTGCCTTCTCCGATATGTCATCATTCCCTCTTGCAAAAAGTCAAGATTTGTCTTTGTGATACTTCAAACTAACTAGTTATTTCCTCAAAACCTTAAAATCATTATCCGTGTGTGTGTGTGTGCATCTGTGTCAATTGCTTAGTCATGTCTGACACTTTCTGACCCCATAAACTGTAGCCCACCAGGCTCTTCAGTCCATGGAATTGTTCAGGCAAGAATACTGGAGTGGGTTGCCATTCCCTTCTCCATGCTTTGTATGTATCTATGAGAGTCCCTTGGGCTGCAAGGAGATCCAACCAGTCCATTCTAAAGGAGATCAGTCCTGGGTGTTCATTGGAAGGACTGATGCTAAAGCTGAAACTCCAATACTTTGGCCACCTCATGTGACGAGTTGACTCACTGGAAAAGACTCTGATGCTGGGAAGGATTGGGGGAGGGAGGAGAAGGGGACGACAGAGAATGAGATGGCTGGATGGCATCACCGACTCGATGGACATGAGTTTGAGTGAACTCCGGGAGTTGGTGATGGACAGGGAGGCCTGGCGTGCTGCAATTCACGGGGTCGCAAAGAGTCAGACACGATTGAGTAACTGAACTGAACTGAACTGATGACCAATTATGGTAAAAAATCAAAGTTTAAGATAAAACAAAATCATTTAAAGTATTGCTCACCTCAATTTCCCCCTCACAGTAGACCAGGCCTGCTTTATGAGGAATCTAGTTTCTCATCCAGCAGGTGAGTTCTTCAAGTTTGGGAGGGGCAGGAATTCCTGCCTCAGACAAAGTATCAGCATATTGAGAACAATTATTATAAGGTACTGCAGATGAGTAAGAAAATGAAAAGAATCAAATTAAGTGAGATTAAGAGCATGTCCTGTGGGCTTCCTGGATGACTTAGTGGTAAAGAATCTGTCTGCCAACGCAGGAGATGCAGGTTTGATCCCTGGGTCAGCAAGATTCCCAGGAGAAGGAAATGGTAACCAACTCCAGGATTCTCGCCTGGAAAATCCCCTCAACAGAGGAGCCTGGTGGGCTACAGTCCATGGGGTCACAAAGAGTGGGGCACGACTTAGTGACTAAAACAACAAGAGCATATCTTATGTCCCAGGGTGTTGGAGGTAGGATTTTGGTTGGGAAGGTACTGCAAAGAGTTCAAATTTAGAGGAGAGAATTGGAGCACAAAGAGGGCAGAGACAAATAAGCAGATGGAGTCACAGTGACTGCTATAGTCCAGTGAATTTAAGTATCACCTTTATCACAGCACATGGGTGGATTTGGCTGTTTCATAAATCCCAAAGCTAGGTATAACCATTATGGCTCCAAATATCTCAGCTGCTTATTTCAAAATTCACCTCCACTGATAATTCAACCTGAAATTCTCACTATATAATCATTCTGATTAAAAGGTCAATCCATTCATTTAGCCAACACTCCAGAGCACTCTATATAAACCAAGACCAACACAGAAGTGAGTCTCTGCTATCAAGTCTGTTCTTTAATAAATTAGATAAGAAAACAAATTATTATGAGGTGATCAGTGAATATACCATGAGCCAACCCTACAGGGGGATGTCTGGAATATTTCATAGAGGAGATAACATTTAGGATGTTTTGCAAGGAATGAGGAATTCAGTTGTACAAGTTTTGGGGAAGTTGAATTCCAAGCGGTAGAGCAATTAACAAAAGAAAATATGTGAAATTTATTTGAGTCATGAGAGAAAGTGTTCAGAGAATAAAATAGTTTGGCCTAACTGACCCTGGGGTGTCTGTTTCTGGGTCAGGGCTGGAGTTATGCTGTGTTTTGGGAGAAAAAAGTAGAGAAAGAAAACTGTGAAGAACCTTCCAGACTCCATAAGGAGTTTGAAAGACCTTCATCTGGATATAATGATTGAAACTCAAGACTGCAAGCAAGGAAAACCAGAGCTATTCCAATAATTATGTATGAAATTATAAGAATAAGGCAGAGGTTGCAGATAGGGATAGGGAAATACTTGAGTTTTCACATATCAAAATACATAATGGACATTTCACTTATCTTGTTGGCTTTGCAAACATGACATATACAGAGTGAAATTCATTACATTTCCCTCTATTCCTTCTGTTTTCCTATCTTGCTTAGTGGTTCTGCATCCATCAAGTCTTCCAGCCTAGAAACAAGTGAAAACTCTAACATTCTTCTCTTCTCCCCTCCTGCCCCTCCTCTCCAGTTGGTCACCAAACACTATTGATTTTAATGGGGTAGAGAGGTAAATTGGGAAATAAAAGGGAAAATTGCTCAACATCAACATGAAATCACAAGCGCTATCTGATCTTTTATGTCTGAGGTCTGACTAGTTAGGAGGAACTGACTCTCCACTAAAGCCTGAAAGCATATAGTCACAAGAACAGTGGTGACTCTTGAAGGTGAAGGCCACCCTCTTTCCCCTGCTGAGGGCTTGCATCACTTCCAAACTCTCCACGGCACTACAATGAGGTTGATGATCTTACCTACTCTTCTGTTACCCTTTTCATCAAAAAAAACAAAGCTATTTTAAAGATCCTGGATCCTTGACAAGAACAAAGTCAATATTTTGCAAAGACTTGGGTAAAAGTGAGCTAATAAAAGCCATTTAGTAATATTTCTCAGATAGGTACAACTTCGAGGTTAAATCTAAAGGTAAAATTGGTTTCAGAAGTGGAGAGAAAACTACAAACCACTAACAAACCTCATTTAGAAGCATGGGGAAGGAGGGAGGTGAAGAGCAAAGAAAAATATATAAACACAGATATGAGGTAGAGAAAATTAAAATACTAATTGTAAGAGAATGCTTACAAAGTTTCAAAGTCAATGCAAATAAAAACCAAAAATGAAAAAGACAATATACATTACTAAATAGCTCAGTTGGTAAAGAATCTGCCTGTAGTGCAGGAGACCCTGGTTCAATTCCTGGGTTGGGAAGATCCCCTGGAGAAGGAAAGGCTACCCACTCCATTACTCTGGACTGGGTCATAAGAGTTGGACACAACTGAGCTACTTTCACTTTCAAAACTGACACTTAAAATAAAAAGTAGGAAAAAACCACAATGTTATCCAAAACTTTCCTCACAAAAAGTACCTATGCAGATAATGTCACAGGTGAGTTCTAAAAAACCTTCAAAGAACAATTTCAATTGTTTAAAATTTTCCAGCACAGATGGAGAGAACACAAATTGCCGATTTTTTTCAAAAGCCTGCATGATAGTGAAATAGAAGTCTGATAAATATAGCAGAAAAAAAAACACTATAGTCTAATCCAATTCATGAATATTAATTTAAAATTTCTATATAAAGAGATAAGCAGATAGAAGCCAGAATTACCCTAAAAGAATGATGTATCACTAACCATGCCAAGGATGATTCAATATTAAGGCACATACTAATATAATTCACTCTCTCAACAAGTCAAAAGGAAAAAACCACATATATTATCAGCTATACAGATGCTGAAATTGCATTTCATCTTTATAACCTGGTATGGAAGAAGAATTTTAATTTTTAATAAATGATAAATATATAGAAACTCCATTGCCTGATAAAATACATATATCTCATGTCAAATTCCAACCACTCTGCATGCTAAATATATATCAAATACTTAAAAGAGTTTTTTGGAAGATATTTAGTACCATACATGTGTTCACTGCTATTTATAATTATCACAGCCATTACTGGAAACATTTCCCAAAAAAGTAATAAAAACACATTATTGTCACTATTTAACACTGTTTTGAAAGCATTAAATTAAATTAGCTAAGAGAAACAAAAGACAAATCTTATAACAAAGTTGAACACTCACCATTTTAGAATATACAATTTCACACCTGTAAACCCCAAGCAAATCAAGTGAAAGAATAGAAATGGTAATAGAATCCAGCAATGTATCTGGTTATTATATTAATATATCAGAATCAATAGATTTTTTATATGACAACAATAAGCAATTACAAAATGTAAGAGAAAAACTCATTTACAACATAAACAAAAGGATAAAATACGCGGATGTGAAATTTGCAAGAGATGACCTCATCATAGATAAAGAAACATTTGAAACACTAAAGATGAATACACAGGATGGTGAATAAATAGATTTACCTTATCCTTGGGTTCCAAGATTCAAGTTGTAAAGATAAATTTTCTCATTAATTTTGAAGTTGAATAAGTTGATTCTTAAGATCATATATAATCAAAATTTTCCATTAAAACAAAAGAGTCATGGGAAAGGACTCGCCTAACCAGATAATAAAACATTACAAACATATCACAAATGGAATGGTACCAATGCCTGCAGAAAGAGCAGAGTAGAGCATTCAGGAACAGGCCTAAATACATAAGGAACTTGCTGGAGAACAAATTTGGCATTCCAAACCAATTCATGATATTGAGATAACTACCCACTGTTCTGGAAAAACATTTTTTTTCTTATAAGATCATATTATACTAGATATTTTCTATACTAGTGTAAACTCCAAAATGATCAAATATTTAAATCTTGGTTTCTGTAGTAAACCTATAGTAAAACTACAAAGTATTAGGCCCATTGGGCTGTGTGATCACCAGAAATGTGTCTCCTTCGCAGGAGAGAAGGTCAAGGTCTCAGCTGGTGCTAAGAAAAACCTCCCTGTAAGTGCTGCTGTAGGCACTGATTTGCAATGGTCCCAAGGTCTGCTTCCTCCACTACTCAAAACCATGGTTCCTACAGCATTTTATCTTCTTCCAAGTTACAATTCACTCAAAAGAGAAAATAATATAAGCACTAGAATAAGTGTCCTAAAGGCAGAGACCATGATTTTCCTAGTTCTTGGAACACAATGGATATTCCTCACTCATAGGTCTGAATCCCAAGCCCACCCTCATGGACAGCAATCTCATGCTTCAGGACGCTCTCTAGACCTTTGCCCACCCTTCCTTCCATACTTCCTTACCGTGCACTGTCCTTATCTTCTTATCTCTATTTGGAAAAGTTGACTTCACCATTTCAGATCCCTGTTTTCTATTCTTCAAATACTCCCTAGAAGCACCTCCTGAACTGATAGCGTTCTGTGCAATGTGTTCTTTCTTCAAATAAATTTCAGGGCACGAAATATTCTGACACTGTTTTAACTACACCAAGAAATCTGCAACCCTAAAACATCAGTTTGAAAAAGAAAACATTAGGAATTGACAATTGGTTGTGTTTATGGCCAGTTATAAAATGCCAAAATGTGATTGATCAACATATCAAAAACTACGTACACACATATGGACTAAAACTAGAAGGAAAATGAACATAGGGACACAGTTATGCTAGCACAGCAGAAGGTTGGTTAAGGTTCTTCCTTTTAACTTTTTTAGTATTTTGTAACATAAATATAAGTTTTTCCATTTTTAAAATATCTTCATAAACAAAACAAACCAAAAGGTGTTACTATTATATTTCCTGTCTGTTCTTAACCACTTTACTCACATACACACTTTATAAAACAATGTTCTGTAAACTGCTTTGCTAATTTAGCTTTAGATACTAAGCATTCCACATCACTTAAAATCTTTAAGAATATTTTACTAATTACATAATAATCCAAAGAAAGACTGTATCATAATTTTGTTTACTTATTCCACTATGATAGGTGATGATGACTTTGGCTTTCCGGATGCCTCAGTGGTAAAGAACCTGCCTGCCAATGCAGGTTCAATCCCTGGGTCGGGAAAATTCCCTGGAATAGGAAGCGCCAACCATCTCCAGTATTCTTGCCTGGAAAATTCCATGGACAGAGGAGACTGGTGGGCTACAGGCAAGGGGGTCACAAAGAATCAGAGTCGACACACCTGAGTGACAGAGTATGCATGCACATTCCACTATAGCTGGACATTTGAAGGTTATAGTAGCAAAAGATTTTAGACAAATGCTGTAATAGCAATAATAGTACGTCTGACAATTTACTTAGATGTGCAAAAAATCTGCTAGCTCAAATTAAGATTTTCTATCTGGATATTTATATTAAAAAGTTGGTTTCAATGATTTTATTGATCAACATTAACCATGCACTATCGAACACAATTCTCACCTTTAGCATTCCTTCTTCACAGGTATGAAAGTGTAGGCCATCTTAGCGAAGTCTTCAAAAACTGATAAATGAAGATTTCAAGAGACCAGTTCACTGGCTTATTCATAAAAACTTGGATTCTCACATTTTCTAACTCATTCTATGGGACCTTAGGCGAAAACCTAAACAAAAATATCTACGCTTGAGAAGAGCATACAAAAATCCCCCAGAAGGCCCTGAGTTCTCCTGAAGTGAAGGACTTAGCAAAGCCATTCTAAACTTACTGTAGGTTAGAGTCACCTGGGTGGGGAGGGGGGGCTTGTTAAACACAGACAGCTGGGCCCCACCTCCAACGTTTCAGTAGGTGGGGGGATCCCTACAGTTTGTATGACTACACCTCCCCGTGGCTGATCTGGGAACCACTCAGAGATTCATTGCGCTGAATTGTTACATTAAGTGCCTGCCATGTCCTAAGTACTGACCCAGGCGCACAGAGACTGCTGTAAACAGGCAATTTTAATGCTCTCACAAAGCTCATCATCTTTAATAAACAGACACTAGGCAAAAAGCAAGTACGCAAAAGAGCAGAATTTTCTGGCAATGCCATGTTAAATCCTATTAGAGACTCTTTAGGCCAAGAATCGACACCTCCAAAAACAAAGTGCTGGTATCTATTGCCATCTGTGTCCTTTCTCTCTGGCTGCTATAGAGTCTAATTCCTACTGAAACTAGGCAAAAAGACAAAAAGACCACCCCTAGGCAAAAAAACCAAAAAACCCACTGTTAGAGAACAAAGGCAAGAATCCATCTACTGTTCACAGTTCTGGAAAGCACTTTCGTATCAAAAAACTGAATTCTCACTGCCACTCCTACTCAAGGCCTAATTATACACAAAGAGACTATATCGAGGTATAAAATGAAGTTACACATGCAAGTTATATATACAAACCACCTGACTTAGCAGAATCAATGGAAATGCTACCAGCAACTCTTGCGCTAAAACTGCTTCCAACAAAATGGAAATAAAATACTTAAGTGAATTAAATATCATGCTATCTACTTGACATTTACAAAATGCATTCTTTTCAAACTCATTTGTAGTTAGGGATTAAAAGATGTTAGACAACAGGGATCATCCCACCCCACCTATCGTGCCCCCATGGATCACTACAGGATTGCCTTCAGTTCAGTTCAGTTCAGTTCAGTCGCTCAGTCATGTCCGACTCTCTGCGACCCCATGAATCACAGCACACCAGGCCTCCCTGTCCATCACCAACTCCCGGAGTTCACTCAAACTCATGTCCATCGAGTCGGTGATGCCATCCATCCATCTCATTCTCGGTCGTCCCCTTCTCCTCCTGCCCCCAACCTTTCCCAGCATCAGAGTCTTTTCCAGTGAGTCAACTCGTCGCATGAGGTGGCCAAAGTATTGCAGTTTCAGCTTTAGCATCAGTCCTTCCAATTAACACCCAGGACTGATCTCCTTTAGAATGGACAGGATTGCCTTAAAGATCTCTAAATGCCCTGTTCCCTTTTACATCTACAAACAGCATTAAAAGAAGACTTAATAAATGGACTTTGGTATAAATAACTGGTATAAATAACTAAATGAGCTTCTTAGCACATTTACTTGCCTTTTGCCATTGCTTTAGAGCCTAAGAGTTCATTTCACAGTTCTACAGTTTCAGAGCTGGATTTTAAACATGCTGTAAACATGATTCAGAATAAAATACACATTTTTACAGTTAACCAGTATACCCAAATAGGTACACATCTCAAACAAAATTTTACAAAATAATATTCACTCCCACCACACATGAAACATGATGACATTTTCATTCCATTTCCTTTGTTTTCAATGCCAGTGGAACCCACTAAATTTATTTTACAACCTAATGGGTCACAGCCCATAGTTAGAAATATATCTGTTATAGGATATCTATAAAATCCATGCAAAACAACTCAAAAGAAATATCCCAGGTTATTCTTACCTCAAGTTTTTAGAGACAGAAGGGGCTGAGAAACTATTTGCACCATTTTTTTTTTTTAGTTTTTGTTTTATTTTGTTTTACTTTACACTATTGTGGTGGTTTTTGCCATACATTGACATGAATCAGCCATGGGTGTACATGTGTCCACCATCCTGAACCCCCCTCCCACATCCCTCCCCATCCCATCCCTCTGGGTCATCCCAGTGCACCAGCCCTGAGCACCCTGCCTCATGTATCAAACCTGGACTGGCGATCTATTTCACATTTGATAATATACAAGTTTCAACATTTTCATGCAACTCAGGCTCCAAGAACCACCCCTTCCTCCCCACACAGGATGTGTGTTTTAGTACCTAATCTGTGCCAAGTGTATAATCTACACCTGTGTCTTTCTTTAGTGAAACAGCAAACTTTCATCTACTGTCATGATCCAGATCAAGTCTGACCAATAGGACCTTCAGTGAGGGTGGAAATGTCCCATATCTGTACAGTACCATTGGCCTCAAGTGACTATTGATCACTCAAAAGGTGCCGAGTGTGACTAAGAAGCTGGACTTCTATTTTGCCTAATTTATTTTTAAGTAGACACTTGAGTCTAGGGGCTCCCACAGCAGACAGAGCAGACACAGATTGTCCTTAAGTATTTCCCACTTCTCTAAGGTGAAGATTTTTGCCAGACAAAGGAATATTGAATTTTCTGCCCTCCTAGAAACCTAGCAACCGAAAATGTTTCTTTAGGATTCAAAAATCCTTTCACTTAGGTGGGGATTATAGAGATTTCTTCCATGATCAAAGGACGTGCCTTTTCTACCAATTTGTTCTACACAGTGAGCAGATTTAGCTAAATCACGGGAAATATGCCCCTTTTGGCATGTGTCCCTGCCCATGGAGGTTTGCCTGCTCTGCTTGATTCTCACACTCGTTGACTGCCCTGGGGGCGTTTGACTTATCCCCACCTGTGATCCTGCCAGGAGAGACCAAAGAAAACAGCCCTGCTGTGAGAGCTGATCCACAAGCATTACCATTCACCTTGCTTGCACCTTTCAGCAGTTTGTACAGTATACACCCGCTACAGAATGGTAGTGTTCAACAAAGACATGTCCTCCCTAGAATTTCTACAAGGGACATTTCCCTTTGATCTCTTAATAGTGGCATGTGTTCTGATGCCGGCTTTAATAAGTGGCTTCAACAACTGGAGCTCTGATTTCAAGGTGGCCAGGTGTGCCTGCACCATGACTTCACCCTCTGCTAGCCGGCACAGATGTGAAAGTTCAGTGGTTTTGGCATTTCACAGCAAGTGCAGGAACCATGCCTTCCAGCTGAGTGCCTCAACCTCCTCTACTCCCTAGATATTCCCTGGGAGCCAAGATCTAAGAGGACTAGACAACGTATGATTTGACTTACCTCTAGAGCAAGCCATGCATGTTGATCAAGGCTGGTTTAAGGCAAAGTTGCAAGCAAACGAAACTCATCTACGATGACATTTATCTCCTCTAGTGCCACCGTCAGTCCCCTTAAATGTTGTTCTCCAAGTCCCCAGTTCCTTCCTGCCACCCAGGTTCTCTTCTGAGATACAACAGCCCAGATGTAACACTCTACTTTCAATGGGCAGATCACCATCAAGAACCTCTCCCCAGTGTCTTGTTCTTAAAACTTACCTACGCCAGGTGCAATATTTAGGACCTTACTAGATAAAGTACTCTAATAAAGTAACACACCCAAGCTATGAATCTAACCAAAATAAACTTGCACCTAGGTACAATGGCCTCATAGAAGTAATGCCTTAAGTCATTTTGGTGTCAAAATTTTCATGCTTTATAGAAGATATGTTTTGACTTGCAAACATTTGGGAACTCTTTGATCATATAAAAAGAGACTTTCTATAGCTACAGAGATATCAGTAATACATCAAAATTCACTGCCTCAAAATCCAAATAATTGATACATATCTGCTGTGGAGTAAATAGTAATTCTGCTGGGTACGTTTCATGAAGTCTTCTGGGTTTCCTAAGTGCAGTTAAACTTATCTGATTCAAGTCAGAAACATGTTTTAGGCAAGACATTTCTAAAACTTAGCCTTGTTCTGTCTTATATCCCTTTACCATTAATCCAGTCGGATTCAGTGGCCTCAAATTACTATATATATATATATATATATATATATATATTCAGTTCATCTATTGAGTAGATGACAATCTATTTAAACAGAGAAAGGAGGGTAAACAGTAGAGCCAGGTCTATCAGATGTCCTAATCCACAGACCATCTCAACCTGAGCGACATGTATAATAGACTATGACTGAACTTGGAATTTTAAATGATGAAAATCAAGGATGTTCTCTAAAATACATTAACTGGTTTCAATCTTCAGAAGGGTTACTGGTACCATAGTGAAAGGAGACCAAAGATTATCCACATATATAATACTGATAATTCCTTTGCTAGATCTATGAGTCTCAGACATTGCTTCTTAAAAGCATGTTTCTGGAAGTATACCCCACTCACCACTCTGCTAAGGACTTCCCCACAAAGGCCTTCCCCGCCATGAATCCATCAAAACCAGAACTTGTGAACAACATCAGTTCAGTCAGTCAGTCAGTTCAGTTGCTCAGTCGTGGTTTAAGGCTGACTCTCTGCAATCCCATGGACTGTAGTACGCCAGGCCTCCCTGTCCATTGCCAACACCCAGAGTTTACTCAAACTTATGTCCTTTGAATTGGTGATGACATCCAGCCATCTCATCCTCTGTCATCCCCTTGTCTTCCCGCCTTCAATCTTTCCCGGCATCAGGGTCTTTTCAAATGAGTCAATTCTTCCCATCAGGTGGCCAAAGTATTGGCATTTCAGATTCAACATCAGTCCTTCCAATCAATATTCAAGACTGAATATTTCCTTTAGGATGGACTGGTTGGATCTCCTTGCTGTCCAAGGGACTCTCAAGAGTCTTCTCCAAGACCACAGTTCAAAAGCATCAATTCTTCTGCGCTCAGTTTTCTTTATAGTCCAACTCTCACATTCACACATGACTACTGGAAAAACCATAGCCTCGACTGGATGGACCTTTGTTGGCAAAGTAATGTCTCTGCTTTTTAATATGCTGTCTAGGTTGGTCTAACATTTCTTGCAAAGAGTAAGCGTCTTTTTATTTCATGGCTGCAGTCAGCATCCGCAGTGATTTTGGAGCCCCAAAAAATAAAGTCTGAAACTGTTTCCTCATCTGATGATGGGGCCAGATGCCATGATCTTAGTTTTCTGAATGTTGAGCTTTAAGCCAACTTTTTCTCTTACCTCTTTCACTTTCTTCAAGAGGCTCTTTAGTTCTTCTTTGCTTTCTGCCATAAGGGTAGTGTCATCTGTATATCTGAAGTTATTGATATTTCTCCCAGCAATCTTGATTCCAGCTTGTGCTTCATCCAGCCCAACGTTTCTCATGATGTAATCTGCATATAAGTTAAATAACCAAGATGACAGTATACAGTGACATGAAATTGCAAGAATTTGCTTTGTCTGTCACATCTAAGAGTTTTCAACACATTTTTTACTTTCTTTGACTGGATTCAGTTCAGAGTACTCTCCAGTCTCTACAAGTCTTGGGCACACATGAGCACACATCAACACTCAGATGTCTAATAGGCTCCCAAATTAACATGTTCAAGTCTGAGCCCTGATCCTACACTCCACAAACCTGTTCTTCCCAGGCTTCCCCCATTGCAGACTATGGCAAGGTCACTCTCTCAAAGGCTCAAAACAAAGACACAGAATTCATCCTAAATTCCCCTCTTCAGCTCATACCCCACATCTAATCCAGCAGCAAAGTATGTTGTTTCTACCTTCAAATTATACACTCACCACCTCCACCACTACCAGCTTGGGCCAGTCCACCATCATCTGTCACCTGATTATTATATAGACTGTTTAACCCCCTGCTTCCTCTCTGGACCCCCTGCTTTCAATGCAAGAGACAGATTCTGTAAAAATGTAGATCAGATGATCATCTCTTAAGGTCTTGCATTAACTTCCATCCCTCAGAACAAACAGAAAGATTCTTCTTGTCATCAATATGACCTTGTCTGCCTCCTCCCCCTGCTTCTCACCTCCTCCCCTGCAATCCTGCCTCACCCCTCCCCCACCTCCCTGACATTCCTCAAGGGTTTACACTTGCTGCTTTCTCTACCTCTCATCCTGTTCTTTCAGAGCTGAGGTTCTTCTCTCACCTCCTTCACCTGGGAAAGTTTGCAAATTTCACATTTTTAGTGAGCCCTTCCCTGGACTTCTAGTTGGAAAGTGAAGCCACCTCCCTACACACACACACACACTCTCTCTCTCACTGCCGTTCCCCTCTCCCTGCTTTATCTTTATCTGGAGCGCATCGACACACATTGTACTTCATTCCTCTGCCTCTTTACTGGGTTTCCTCCCTGTGTGCATATAAGGTCTGTGAAGACAGGAATATTTTTGTGCTCTGTTCCACTGTTGAATCCTCAGCTTCTAAAACAATACCGGGGCATAACAGGTGCTCAGTAAATACTTGGTGGACTGGAAAAACACCGCTAAGTATGCAGCTTTTGTGAACCTGTGGCCCCCACCTGCACTATCCTTTCAGGAGCTCATCTTTCCTTGCCATCTATCCACATGGTCCCAGCAATAGCTGACATGTGGACATCCTTGTCACCGCTGCACATCACCTCTGTCTTGCTCCAGAGTCTCCCTCATCACGTGAGGACCACTTGTGCCACCTGTGTCACTGCCACCGCCCCCACGCCCCTCACTCCGTCAGCCCCAAGGCCCGCCTCAAGCTGATGCTCACCATTCCTGTCACCACTGCAGGCCTGCACCTCTGCTGCCAGTGCCCACTCTGGCATGAAGGCCCTGCCCTCCCCTGAATGATTCTGGCCCCAGCATGACCACAGGCCTTTTCCTCAATTCCTCGGGACAACTTCTTCATTTCCTAGTGTAGATCTGAGCAAATGATAGACCTCCTCCACTCCTCAGTATTCTCATCTCTAAATGCAAACACTACGTGACTTGTTGCACGGCCAGAAGACGGGAACTCGTATCGTCAAAGCGCTGAGCAGCACTGGCTGCTGGAGAAGTGCCTGATAAATATTAGCTATTATCATAAGGATGATAATCTTGACTGGCCCAGTTGGGGCAATCACTATTATTGTTGTTCTTTAGAACAGCTCTTCCAGGAACCCACAGGCCCTGACCCACAGTCCCAGACTCCCCTTAGGACCAAATTCCTGATGAGCTTCTGGGCTGCCCTGGGTGGCAGTCTCATCATTTCCTATGCAGGAGCAGCCTGAGTTTTATCCCAGCACGGATGAATCCAAGCCCAAAAGAGCCACGCATGGAAAGGAGGAACATCCCTTCCTTGGGATCCAAGTTTGGCCTTCCTTCCAGACCCTGACATCTCGCCAGATGAGCACTGGGTAAATAGTCACACTTTTTAAGGGCAGCCTGTGCCCATCAGGTTTGATCCCTGATGGTTCAGACCATAAAGAACTGCCTGCGATGCAGACCTGCTTCTGATCCCTGGGTTGGGAAAATCCTCTGGAGAAAGGAATGACTACCCACTGCAGTATGCTTGCCTGGAGACTCCCGTGGACAGAGGAGCCTGGTGGGCTACAGTCCATGGGGTGTCAAAGAGTCCAACACAACTGAGTGACTAACACTTTCACTTTCACTTTTCTGTGCCCAAACCACAGCAGTGTTATCTGTCTAATCACAACACACTAAGAAACAGCAGTGCACGCGTGCTCCATCACTAAGTTGTGTCCAACTCTTTGCAACCCCATGGACTGTAGCTCACCAGGCTCCTCTATCCATGGGATTTCCCAGGCAAGAACACTGGAAGGGTTGCCATTTTTTTCTCCAGGGGATCTTCCTGACCTTGGGATCAAACCCATGTCTCCTGCCTGGCAGGCGGATTCTTGACCACTGAGCCACCAGGGAAGCCCCACACCAGTAGCAGAGATCCATGTTTCTCAGCTACTCTTTGCTTAAAAAGAAGTATCAGCTCTGTGACCCTGGACAAATTGCTTAAATTAGGGGTACGTATTTTCTCAACTATAAAAGTAGATACAATTATGTCTGCCTTATAAGGTTGTTGTGTGGATTAAATGAGTTAATACATATCAAGAGCTTAGAACAGTGCCTGGCACATGGTGAAAACTTTAAAGGATGTGCTGTGCTTAGTTGCTCAGTTGTGTCCAACTCTTTGTGACCCTATGTGCTGTAGCCCACCAGGCTCCTCTGTCCACAGGATTCTCCAGGCAAGAATACTGGAGTGGGTTGCCATGCCCTTCTCCAGGGGATCTCCCCAATCCAAGGATCAAACTCAGCCAGATCTCCCACATTGCAGGCAGATTCTTTACCAACTGAGCCACCAGGGAAGCCCTAAAGGATGAGCTAGCACAATTCTCCACAGCAGTAGTATAAAGACAGCAAGACAGTCTTCTCTTCAAGCATTCAGTCCCTTATAAGCATCGCCTAGCTTATCTCTTCAGTACCTCTGCAAAACTGGAAATCCTGAGGGCTAGAATTAATTTGTCTTCACATGTCTATTTTCAGTGCATAGTAGAGGGGCTAGCACCAAATAGACTTTCAATACGGTTTTTTTTGGGTTTTTTTGTTTTTTGTTTTTTTTTTTTTTAGTAAATAAATGAATGGATAAGTACCATTCAGGAATGAATGGCTTCCTTTTTCAGGGTCACAGTAAAGCCTGGGTTATTGAAGAAAGATAATCCTTGCAAGCAAGAAACAGTGAAGAAAATAAGGAGAGAAAAAAAGCCTCTCAAAGAATCAGGCTCTTCCTTCAGGAGGTGGCAGAGTATTCTGACTAATGATGGATGGGGGCCCCTGGGAGGCATCCATCACTTCTAATCCTGGACTCTGCTGGAGGAAATGAACCCCGCATGCATAAATTAGTTAAAGGCATAATAGTGATTCGTGTTCCTTTTGCGATTTCCTCTCTGCACAGCCGCTTATGCAGATTGAACAAGATGTCACTGTGACATCAGGATCTAAGTGAGATGCGGAAGTTGATAAAAATAAAGCCTTACTTGGATTTGGTCGGCTGCTCACTAAGGTCTTCCCTCAAGGAAAAGACTTCATGGAGAACAGGAATTGTTCTTTTCATCGTGAATTGCAAAAGCCATCCTGAAGTTGTGGGAAGGCAAAATTATATATATAGATATGATTAACCAGGGGGAAGCAAGGAATTCTAAGTAGAATTCCTACAATTTAAATTAATATCTGAGCAGTGATGTAAGAATTCAGGAAATCCAACTCCTTCGGGTAGAAACTGTTTTTCTTGCTGTTGTGAGAAAGTGTTGAGTTAAGCAATGAGCGCTTTGGGTTACTTGACAGATCAGTAGCAAAGATCACTAAGAAACTGAGCCCAATGTAACTCAACAAATACTAATAAGCAGTTTCACACAGGTGATAACTCCAACGAATCCAACAACTAAACCCAATGTTGTTAAGTTGCTAGGTCATGTCTGACTCTTTGCAACCCCATGGACTGCAACACACCAGGTTCCTCTGTCCTCCACCATCTCCTGGAGTTTGTCACATTCATGTCCATTGAGTCGGCGATGCTATCTAACCATCTCAGCCTCTGCTGCCCGCTTCTTCTTTTGCCTTCAATCTTTCCCAGCATCAGGGTCTTTTCACAATATGGGAGTTAAAATGATTCTCATAGATATAACTGAGATAGACACAGTGACTTTCTCAAGATCAGACCATCAATAGACAGTGGGGGTTGGCCTTGGTCCTCAGGCCCTCTTCCTTAAGGCTTCAGTCTCTCTTCTTTGTCACGTGTCCTGGGTATTTAAACCATGTTTAAAGTGACAGAAACTCATGTATGAAATGTACTTGAATCTTCAATCAGTAAACAAAAAAGAAAGAAAAGACAGAATTAAAGGTAACATGGGGTATAATACTGGAAATATCTACTGGAACCAGGAACCACACTAAACTCCTTAGTTATTACTGTTTTCTGAAAGGACAGAGAATGCTATCTCGCAAATTTGGAGACTACAGTTCCACCCCATTGACTGCCATGAACTGAAGCAAAACAAACTCAGGCAGCAATGAGAATAAGATTGTAGAAAGAAAACCACAGGCAATGTCCTTGAAAGCCTGGGTCATGATCAGTATATCAACACAAATATCTAATTTGTATCTAATACCAATATCTAATATAGGGAAAGTAATGAAAATAATCATTCCAGACTGAAGAAAACCACGTATTCAAGATACTGAACACATATTTATGTAAATTTAAGTGGTTTAAGTAGATTGTTGAAATTTAAAGAGTCGAGCAGAATATGAATATGTATTATCATATTCAAAAAATTTAACATTCTGTAAAATATTTCACAATAGTGCTTAGGCTATTCTTTAAACCTTTCCCCAGACTGGCTCCTGTTTCCTATTGTTGTCTGTGAAAACCAGTGTTTACACTAGGTTAAAATACAGATTTAGGAATTTGTTTTTTCTGAGCTGGATCAAATTTGAGAAGAAAAAATGGAAAAGCGAACAAAAAATCTTCAGAAGTCTGACACAGAAGGCCTCAGCTCAGACAACCAGAGTAGAAATCTACTTCTGCTCTGCCTGGAATTCCAGTTCTATCAGCCTCATCCAATGAGGGGCCAGGTGGACACAAATTGTTCACCCCTTTGTTTACTTCCTGAACTGGACCGCCCAAGAAATGCTGTACATTTTTTTTCTCTGTTGAGAGAATGTCACGTTCCTCAGAGTCTGATTTAGAAAAACCAAGCTGGGATGCACACAGAGCAGGAACAAGAAGGTATAACCCCAGAGCATCCTTTCCAGCTCTCTGTGCCCTTTTGCAACAGGATGGTCCCTGTACTTCTTTCTAACTTTTCAGTCATTTTCCCTTCCTTTGCATTTTATGTAGCTGGACTCTTCATTGTACCTCTGTGAGACAGGTGCTATTATCACATCCCTTTTAAAGTTAAATAAATAGAGGCTTGGAGAGTTTGATAAACTTGACCAAGGTCAGAAAACTAGTAAATTATAGAACTGAGATTTGAACCCAGAAGCTTGAGTCCAGAGTGTCGGGGTCCATGCGTGGGTTGGAAAAGAATTTCCAGACATGAGACAGAATGAGAGGGAAATAAAGTTTATTAGAGTGGGGGACGCCGTTAGAACAGCGGGCTGGCCCAAGGGAGAATGGACATTGAACAGGTCCTTGGTCCATTTTTATAGCCAGGGCACAAGGAGCAGAATAGGGGTCTTGTGGGTCATTTGCTGATAGGAGGAGACACGTATGGGGATGGGGGAGAGTAAGGCAAATAATTCTCCCTATGGGGTTGGAGGGGAGACAGGTCATACTGCTCAGGAGGACCTGAAATTTCATTCATAGTTACAACATGGGTTGGGGACGGACAATAAGGGTCTGGTGTTTCTGTTCCTGCATTCTGAGACCCTCCTTGGTTTTATCTGCTCTTTCGTCCTGGGGTCACCACACAGAGGTTGCTGTGTTCTCCATGTCTTAACTGCATTTTATGACAAATGTCCTTGCACTGAAAGAAAAGGGGCAAGGAGCTGAACTTGGCATCTTCTACATGTTCAGGATTTTTCTGTTTTTGTTAAATCAAAGGCAACACTCCTGAAAGCTCTTAGTTCTAGAAACAAACTATTCTTATAATCAACCCTGAGGTTTCCTTTCCTAGAATTCATCCCAGTAAGAAAATCACTTAAAAGCTAACTACCGATTTGTCTGTTCTTAAGTATCTCCCCCACTCAGAATTCCCCAGGATCCTGGTTGGATTAACAGCAAATTGCTCATGAATATGGTAGCTCCTGGCTAGCTGCAGGAAGGGGTGCCCCAAACCTGTAATTACATGGGGTGATATGACTCCCCCAATTGCTAGATGTTTGGGGGGAAATGAATCATCCTAGTAGGCACCCACATATTTTCACAGCATGTTACACATTCAGTACAGAAAGAAGGCATTTGCAGACATAAAGGAACTTTGTTCACTGGCCAAGGGAAGAAGCATAACTAGGTTTAACGGGAGGAAGGGCTGTCTTTCTCTGGCTCCATAACATCATCTTTCAACCTTTCAGCCATGCTCTGTCACGCTTGATCTGTTTCCTTTTAATTTATTATTTGTGCCGCTGCCACTGGGAAGCTTTGATGTCAGGAACCCGAGGGACGCAAGGATGTCATCCTGGAGGAGAAAGACGTCACTTCAGCACCACGAGCTCTCTCCTTCACCTGGTTGCCTTCCAGCTTACCCAAACTATATCACGCAACAGCTGTAAGGAGAGCAAATCTCACCTCAAGGGTGTGCAAGGCCCTGGGGCAAAGAGGTGAGAATGTGGCTACAATTCCCTAGCAAAGCTTAGGTCTGTCTGCAGAGGTGCTCATTCACTCTCCTAGTGCATATGTCTCTCACCATTCAACTAGCCAGGGTTTACTGAGCACCAAACAACTCCAGGGACTGTAGAAGACACGGTATGTGACAGATCCTGCTAATTGCCAACGCAACAGCCCTGCCTTCCAACCTTCGAGCCAAGGGAACACTCATTTTGTTTTAGCACCTAGCCCCTGACAATGTTAGTCCTGTCTCCACTCCCGGTGATTCGTGTCAAGGGTCAGCAAACAATGGCTTTTGTGAGGCAAATCCAACTCACTGACTGTTTCTATATGTAAAAAGATACACAGCCATGCCATCATTTATGTCTATGAATGCTTTCATGCTACAAAGCAGAACTGCATATGGCCTGCAGAACTATCATTTTTGCCATCTGACCCTCTACAGAAAAAATTTGGTGAATGGTGGTCTGATCCAGTTAGCAATACCTTTCCCTTTGCCTGAGTTTGGTTTAGTTTACAGGTGCCCAAGGGTTGACATGGTGCTGATAAATGAGCCTTGAGGAAAAGTCAGCTGAGGGCAATTGGGGAGAAAAGAGGTTTCTTTTCATCCACTTCCTGTGACTTCTAGAGTGACGGTGGCTATCTTTCATTTATGAGGAAGGCCAGCCTAAGGACCAAGCTGACATTCTAGGGATAGCAGAGCTAAAACACAGAAATAACCTGAGTCTTAGATGTCTTTGAGCTGTTGAACTAGCCAACCCTGGAACCAGATATCGCAGCATTCCTATCACATGAGATCACGTGTCCTCATTGTTTAAGCCAGATAAGTTAGGATCTCCCCTTGATGAGTCAACCTCTGAGTTTAAGAATTCACCTTCTATCATCCTAGTAACAATCTTTGCTCAAATATCTACTCTGTCTGATATTAATAAAACCACTCCAGCTCTCTTTTGATTAGTGTTAGCACAGAAATCTTTTTCTAGTCTTTAAACTATTTGTGTCCATATATTATAATGTGTTTCTTTCAGGCAGGATATGGTTCCATGTTTTTTTATCCAAAATGACAATATTTTCCTTTTCATTATTTAGATCATTTACACTTAATGTGATCACTGATGTGGTTAAATTTAAATCTACCATCTGGCTACTTGCTTTTCATTTGTTTCATCTGTGCTGTGCTTTCTTTTTGTCATTTTCTGATTCTTTTTAATTAATTAGTTTATGATTCTAAAACAGCTCCTGCGCTAATTATAGCAGTTGCTTTAGGGTTTGTAGAATATCCCTTACAGTGATTTTATACCACATCATATACGATATATGAATCTTTTAACAAAATAATTTTCTTCCCAGCCTCTGTGGCACGTGCGTACAAATCATCACTATTCAACTAAATACCAGAGACGGCGACGGCAACCCACTCCAGTACTCTTGCCTGGAAAATCCCATGGATGGAGGAGCCTGGTAGGCTGCAGTCCATGGGTTGCGAAGAGTCGGACATGACTGAGCAACTTCACGTTCACTTTTCACTTTCATGCATTTGAGAAGGAAATGGCAATCCACTCCAGTGTTCTTGCCTAGAGAATCCCAGGGACAGCGGAGCCTGGTGGGCTGCCGTCTATGGGGTCGCACAGAGTCGGACACGACTGAAGCGACTTAGGAGCAGCAACAGCAACTAAATACACTTTGTTATCTTTTCTTCCTCAGTTCAGTTCAGTCGTTCAGTCATGTCTGACTCTTTGTGACCCCATGGACTGCAGTTCATCACCAACTCCCGGAGCCTACTCAAACTCATGTCCATTGCATTAGTGATGCCATCCAGCCATCTCATTCTCTGTCATCCTCTTCTCCCACTTTCAATCTTTCCCAGCATCAGGGTCTTTTCAAATTAGTTGGTTCTTCACATCAGGTGGCCAAAGTATTGGAGTTTCAGCTTCAACATCAGTCCTTCCAATGAATATTCAGGACTGATTTCCTTTGGGATGGGCTGGTTGGATCTCCTTGCAGTCCAAGGGACTCTCAAGAGTCTTCTCCAACACCACAGTTCAAAAGCATCAATTCTTCAGTGCTTAGCTTTCTTCATAGTCCAACACTCACATCCATACATGACGACTGGAAAAACCATAGTCTTGACTAGACGGACCTTTGTTGGTGAAGTAATGTCTCTGCTTTTTAATATGCTGTCTAGGTTGGTCATAGCTTTCCTTCCAAGGAGTAAGCATCTTTTAATTTCATGGCTGCAGTCACCATCTACAGTGATTTTGGAGCCCAAGAAAATAAAGTCTGCCACTGTTTCCACTGTTTCCCCATCTATTTCCCATGAAGTGATGGGACCGGATGCCATGATCTTAGTTTTGTGAATGTTGAGCTTTAAGCCAACTTTTTCACTCTCCTCTTTCACTTTCATCAAGAGACTCTTTAGTTCTTCTTCACTTTCTGCCATAAGGGTGATGTCATTTACAAATCTGAGGATATTGATATTTCTCCCAACAATGTTGATTCCAGCTTGTGCTTCCTCCAGCCCAGAGTTTCTCATGATGTACTCTGCATATAAGTTAAATAAGCAGGATGACAATATACAACCTTGACATACTCCTTTTCCTATTTGGAACCAGTCTGTTGTTCCATATCCAGTTCTAACTGTTGTTTCCTGACCTGCATACAGGTTTCTCAAGAGGCAGTATTTATAATGGGGAATATTGGAAACAACCTAAATGTTCAATAGGATATTTAATAGTAAGATGCCCAGTCATTTTTAAATGTTACAGATAACTGTTTGTTGATATAGAAATATGCTCTTTCCGCAGACATAGAGAACAGGCTGTGGACACAGTAGGGGAAGGAGAGGGAGGGATGAACTGAAAGAGTAACATGGAAACATACACATTACCATATGTAAACTAGATAACCAGAGAGAATTTCCTTTATGAAGCAGGGAGTGGAAACCCAGTGCTCTGTGACAACCTAGAGAGGTGGGATGGGGTGGGAGGTGTGAGGGAGGTTCAAGAGGGAGGGTCATATGGCTGATTCATATGCATGGCAGAAACTAACACAATTTTGTAAAACAATTATCCTCCAATTAAAATTTTTTAAAAAAGAAATATGCTTTCTCTATATTAAGAAGAAATGACAGAATGTATATAATGTAATTCCAACTTTAATTTTAAAATGTGATGAGTAGATTTTGACAGCATCAAGATAACTAAGCAGAATAAAGAACAAGAGAGAACCCATATCTCTTTTGTCTCCTGCATTGGTAGGCAGGTTCTTTACCAGTAGCACCACCTGGGAAGCCCGAAACTATACACTTTACTGTTAATTGGTTAGGGCTTCCCTGGAGGCTCACTCAGCTGGTAAAGAATCCGCCTGCGATGCGGGAGAGCTGGGTTCAATCCCTGAGTTGAGAAGATCCCCTGGAGAAGGTAACAGCTACTCACTCCAGTATTCTGGCCTGGAGAATTCAGTGGACTGTATAGTCCATGGGGTCACAAAGTTAACTGGTTATTTCTGTGTGGTCGAACAACAGGTTTTCTTCTTCCATGCTCTTATTTGTATCGGTTTGGTTTTCTGTACTATGTATTATTTTCACAACTTGCAAAACTCTTAGCTATTATTTGAGGGCCTGCCTTCAGGTAATCTTTTTGGATATCCAAGCACTTGTTTATCATTTATGTCCCCTAGGAACTCATGTCACAGACATCTCTGTCTATGTCTATATTTTTTCTATAAGAGCCAGGGTCAGTAGAAGGAAAGAAATTGTAAAAATTAGGGCAGAGATAAATGCAAAAGAAACAAAAGAGACCATAGCAAAAATCAACAAAGCCAAAAGCTGGTTCTTTGAGAAGGTAAATAAAATTGACAAACCACTAGCCAGACTTATCAAGAAACAAAGGGAGAAGAACCAAATCAATAAAATTAGAAATGAAAATGGAGAGATCACAACTGACAACACAGAAATACAAAGGATTATTAGAGAATACTATCAGGAATTATATGGCAATAAAATGAATAACCTGGAAGAAATGGACAAATTCCTAGAAAAATACAACTTTCCAAAACTGAACCAGGAAGAAATAGAAAATCTGAACAGACCCATCACAAGCACGGAAATTGAAACTGTAATCAAAAATCTCCCAGCAAACAAAAGCCCAGGTCCAGACGGCTTCACAGCTGAATTCTACCAAAAATTTAGAGAAGAGCTAACACCTATTCTACTCAAACTCTTCCAGAAAATTGCTGAGAAAGGGAAACTTCCAAACTCATTCTATGAGGCCACCATCACCCTAATCCCAAAACCTGGTAAAGACCCCACAAAAAAAGAAAACTACAGGCCAATATCACTGATGAACATAGATGCAAAAATCCTTAACAAAATTCTAGCAATCAGAATCCAACAGCATATTAAGAAGATCATACATCATGACCAAGTGGGCTTTATCCCAGGAATGCAAGGATTCTTCAATATCCGCAAATCAGTCAACGTAATACACCACATTAACAAACTGAAAAATAAAAATCATATGATTATCTCAATAGATGCAGAGAAAGCCTTCGACAAAATTCAACATCCATTTATGATAAAAGCCCTCCAGAAAGTGGGAATAGAAGGGAAATACCTCAACATAATAAAAGCTGTATATGACAAACCCACAGCAATCATTATCCTCAATGGTGAAAAACTGAAAGCATTTCCCCTAAAGTCAGGAACAAGACAAGGGTGCCCACTCTCACCACTACTATTCAACATAGTTCTGGAAGTTTTGGCTGCAGCAATCAGAGCAGAAAAAGACATAAAAGGAATACAAATTGGAAAAGAAGAAGTAAAACTTTCACTGTTCGCTGATGACATGATCCTCTACACAGAAAACCCTAGAGACTCTACCAGAAAACTACTAGAGCTAATCAATGATTACAGTAACGTTGCAGGATATAAAATCAACACACAGAAATCCCTTGCATTCCTATACACTAATAATGAGAAAATAGAAAGAGAAATTAAGGAAACTATTCCATTCACTGTTGCAATGAAAAGAATTAAATACTTAGGAATATATCTACCTAAGGAAACAAAAGACTTGTACATAGAAAACTATAAAACACTACTGAAAGCAATCAAAGAGGACACTAATAGATGGAGAAATATACCATGTTCATGGATTGGAAGAATAAATATTGTAAAAATGAGTATACTACCCAAAGTAATTTATACATTCAATGCAACCCCTATCAAGCTACCAACGATATTTTTCACAGAACTAGAACAAATAATCTCACAATTTGTATGGAAATACAAAAAACCTCGAATAGTCAAAGCAATTTTGAGGAAGAAAAATGGAACTGGGGGAATTAACCAGCCGGACTTCAGGCTCTATTACAAAGCCACAATCATCAAGACAGTATGGTACTGGCATAAAGACAGAAATATAGATCAATGGAACAAAATAGAAAGCCCAGAGATAAATCCACACATCTATGGACACCTCATCTTTGACAAAGGAGGCAAGAATATAAAATGGAGAAAAGACAGTCTCTTTAACAAGTGGTGCTGGGAAAACTGGTCAGCCACTTGTAAAAGAATGAAACTAGAACACTTCCTAACACCATACACCAAAATAAACTCAAAATGGATTAGAGAGCTAAATGTAAGACCAGAAACTATAAAACTCCTAGAGGAGAACGTAGGCAAAACACTCTCCGACATAAATCACAGCAGGATCCTCCATGACCCACCTCCCAGAATACTGGAAATAAAAGCAAAAATAAACAAATGGGACCTAATTAAAATCAAAAGCTTCTGCACAGCAAAGGAAACTATAAGTAAGGTGAAAAGACAGCCTTCAGAATGGGAGAAAATAATAGCAAATGAAGCAACTGATAAAGGATTAATCTCCAAATTATACAAGCAGCTCCTGCAGCTCAATTCCAGAAAAATAAATGACCCAATCAAAAAATGGGCCAAAGAACTAAACAGACATTTCTCCAAAGAAGACATAAAGATGGCTAACAAACACATGAAAAAATGCTCAACATCCCTCATCATCAGAGAGATGCAAATCAAAACCACAATGAGATACCATTTCACATCAGTCAGAATGGCTGCTATCCAAAAGTCTACATGCAATAAATGCTGGAGAGGATGTGGAGAGAAAGGAACCCTCTTACACTGTTGGTGGGAATGCAAACTAGTACAGCCACTATGGAGAACAGTGTGGAGATTCCTCAAAAAATTGGAAATAGAACTGCCATATGATCCAGCAATCGCACTCCTGGGCATACACACCGAGGAAACCAGAATTGAAAGAGACACGTGTACTCCAATGTTCATTGCAGCACTGTTTATAATAGCCAGGACATGGAAACAACCTAGATGTCCATCTGCAGACGAATGGATAAGAAAGCTTTGGTACATATACACAATGGAGTATTATTCAGCCATTAAAAAGAATACATTTGAATCAGTTCTAATGAGGTGGATGAAACTGGAGCCTATTATACAGAGTGAAGTAAGCCAGAAAGAAAAACACCAATACAGTATACTAACACATATATATGGAATTTAGAAAGATGCAAATGATAACCCTGTATACGAGACAGCAAAAGAGACACAGATGTATAGAACAGTCTTTGGGACTCTATGGGAGAGGGTGAGGGTGGGATGATTTGGGAGAATGGCATTGAAACACGTATGTTGTCATATGTGAGACGAATCAATAGTTCGAATCAATAGGGTCAATGCATGTTATAGGATGCTCGGGGCTGGCATGCGGGGATGACCCAGAGGGAGGATAAAGGGATGAGGGAGGTGGGAGGGGGGTTCAGGAGGGGGAACTTATGTAAACCTGGGGCAAATTCATATCAATGTATGGCAAAACCAACCAATATAATATTGTAAAATAATTTGCCTCCAATAAAAAATAAATTAATAAAAAAACAAACAAACAAACAAAAAAAGAGTCTCAGCCACTTCACATCAGAGTATGTTCTAAAGAGCCATGAAGTTTCCGACATCACAAGGCTGGGTGCTCACTAACATGATCCCTAACAGAGCGAACGTTTGGCAGCAGTAAAAGGCACAAAGGCTGCAGATAAAAAAGATGAAGCCAATGACTGATGTAAGTGTTATATTTAGTTTACCCTTCGGTTTTCAATTCTACTTCTTTAGTTCTCCCACTGAAGTCTAGGAGAACTTTTTCTATTTACTCTATCTTTTAAATTTAATTTATTCTAGCTCTTTAAACTTTTTATATTGTCTCTGCTGCTGCTGCTGCTGCTGCTGCTGCTGAGTCACTTCAGTCGTGTCCGACTCTGTGTGACCCCTTAGACGGAAGCCCACCAGGCTCCCCCGTCCCTGGGATTCTCCAAGCAAGAACACTGGAGTGGGTTGCCATTTCCTTCTCCAATTATATTGTCTCTACCACAGGAAAATATCATGGCCAATATTTCAGTTCTCCTTTTCCAAAAGGGAAAAAATCATGGAATATTTAAGAATCATTTGATATAGCCAGTCTGCTCTGCCCATAACATTCTCCAGGCAAGAATACTGGAGTGGGTTTCCATGCCCTCCTCCAGGGAATCTTCCCAACGCAGGGATCAAACCTGCATTTCTCATGTCTCCTGCATTGGCAGGTGGGTTGTTTACCACTAGCACCCCCTGGGAAGCCCATATTAAAACCTTGCTGACCTACAACATTGACAACGTATTTTGTAGCTGATAACACCATAAACTCTCACAGGAAGGCGGTTTCTACTCCAAAAACACACTTAGAGCCCAACTGGCTGGCAGATATAAAGGACATGAAGAGCTGAGTCAGCCTGGTAGACTTGTCCTGGGAGAATAATTACTAACTGATAGGCAACCTGCAGGAAAAACAACTGGGGTGGAAACTATTATTTGCATGGGAACTAATCTCAGGAGAAACAGAGTTAAGCATGGTGATCTAGAGTTCTATTCCTAATGGGATCCAGGGCTAATACCTGCCAAGACACATACAAACTCAAATCAAAATCTGAGGATAAAACTGCCCATCGTGCAGCTTTCTTCCTAAAGGGACTGTGGTCCAGAATTGTTTCTTTCCAAAATACTTGAAAATGTGACTCAGTCTTCCCTACTTGTCTTCACCCCATTCCATGACATATCTCAGAAAAGAGAAATGGAACCTTTACATTCCACTTCAGATGAACACAGTTTACCTCTAACAAGACTGTTTACAATGATCAAGGGTGTTCCTCCCTGTGTATGACCAGTGAAGTCTTCAGCCAGGTTCTCAAATTTTAGTGAAGATGAGATTTACATGGGCAGCTACATTCATTATTTCATGCTGTGAAACAAATCACCTCAAAACTCAGTAGGTTTAGGGACAAGAATTCAGAGGAGGCTTGACTGGCAGTTCTGACTCAGAGTCCCTCAAAGGGTTCAGGCAGACGTCCACTGGGGCTGCTGTCATTGGAAGGCCCAACTGGGGACAGGCACTACTTCCAAGGTGGTTCACTCACAAGACCAGCAAATCAGTGCTGTTAGAGAGCCTGCCAGACAGGACAGAGTTCCTGTCCACGTGGTCTTGCCTCAGGATTGTTAAGTGACCTAACAGCAAGGAGGCTTGCCTCCTCCAGAGGAAGCAGCAAGAGATCAAGCAGTGCAATGCCTTTTACAACCTGCCCTTAGAAGTCACACGCTGTCCATTTTGTAGTATTCCTTCCAGCATGTGGGTCAGCCCGACCCAACGCAGGTGATCTCATGATGCCAGATGACATGAGGCTCATGGGGGCAGATGATCTCTAGCCCTTAATCCTGAGCCAGAGGCTGTGATGGAATGAGGCTTGTGGGGTGTCTCAGGGGAAGAGATGAGCATATTCCGCACATGGAGGAATATGAATTGTGGCCATCGAGTGGCCTCAACAGAGCAGATGGCCACATCTATATATTTATCCCACCCCACAGACTCTTCTTACAAACTGACAGATCTCCCCTCACTAGGAGGTGGGGTCTATGTTTTATTCCCTTGAACTGAGAGAACAGAAAAGGGAGGAGGTCACTGCCCCAATCAGTGGGGACATGGATTTGGTCAAAGTAATACTATGTAAATTTCTGAGGCTAGGACATGTCAAGAATACAGCTTCTACTGTCTTTCCTCCCCGTTCTCTGAGGATAATTGTCCTTGAGACACACAAACTTTATTGTGAAGAAGTCCAGGCCACACAGAGAGGTCATGTGTGGGTGTTCTGGCTGACAGTCCCACCTACTGTGAGTAGCAGCATCAACTACCTGTGAGTGAACAGCAGCTTCAGACACTTCCTGGTCCAACCTGAGTCTTCCATCTGAGTCACCACACACCAATGAAGAAGAGACTAGCCACCTGCACTGTGTCCAGAATGAGCAACTGACCCACACAATCCATAAGAGGTAATACCTGAGGATGATTGTTTTAAGCCACGCAGTTGTGAGGAAACTGGGGGTAATGCATAACTAGTGCAATAACTTTGAATATTCTTGTGATAGCTACAAATCTCCAGCTCCCACTCCAGACCCACTGAATGAGACTTCCTAAGCCAGGAGAAGCCTGGAACAGTGTTGATTATGAAAAACCTCAGATAACTCTTATCATCAGACAGAGTGAATTCTGATGGAGTATCTTCCATCACAAGTCTCAATGGAATAATCTACCTGGTTTTTATCTTTGATTGTCTATGCATTTCATCTACTTCATGAAAACCACAACTAGAAGTTGAATCTAAATATGGTTACGGATAAAGTACTCTTGAATTTCCAACACTCAAATTTTACATTAAATCTTCAGAAGATGGTGCTTGGAGAAAAAATATGGAAAAAATACAAAAGTTTTATAGATTTCCAGGCAAACTATAAAATCCTCTTTTTTAATCTTTAACTACAGTTATTAAACTACTGGGAAAACAGAGGACTGAAGGCAAAATACGTAATTTTTCTATGGCAACTCTAAATGTACCAATAGGGTATGGAATCTCCAAATTATATTAAGTGGGGGAAAAATAAAATGCATAACTATATATATATATATATATATTTAGGTGGTAAATGCATAAAATTGTCTCTGTAAAGATATACACAAAACTGGTAACAACAGTTGCTTTTGGAAAAAACTGGATGGCTGGGCTAAGTGCATAAGAAAGACATTTTTCACTGAATAGTTTTGTATACTTTGAATTTTATACTGGGATCATGTAATACTTTATAAAAATAGATAAATAAAACACATTTAAAATACCTTCTCTTTGAGGACCCTCTTGGGAGTTATTCCAGAACATGAAAGTGTGACCCCATTGCTTACAGATTTTTTTTCCAGTTTCATAGTGAAAGGAAACTCAAGATCCATCAGGACCAGGGATCCTAATAGACTGAAATCTAGCCACAATACAGGGTTGATAGCTCTATCCCCATATCTTACTGGGTGTCTCAGGTATCTCTGCCTAACCTCTATTTCTGACACAGCACAGCCCTTAAACTTTGTGCAAGTAGACACTTGTGCTGGGCCTTGCTCAGAAAACCCTGCTCTGGCCCTGCCCTGGCTTCACCCATCCCATTCACTAAAGAGCTGTGGCCAAGAGAACGTGTCCACCAGGGCCCACATTTTATGTATTTGAGAAAATCTAACATTTGTTTCTGTGAAAGAATATGCTAGGAAATTTTACTATTTTAAAAATAAACAACAAACCGCTAATTATTAGAGAAATGCAAATCAAAACTACAATGAGGGATCACCTCCCACTAGTCAGAATGACTATCATCAAAAAATCTACAAACAATAAACACTGGAGAGGGTGTGGAGAAAAGGGAATCCTCCTATAATGTTGGTGGGAATGAAAACGAATACAGCCACTATGCAGAACAGTACGAGATTCCTTAAAAAACAAACTAGGAATAAATCTATTATATGATCCAGCAACCCCACTACTGGGCATATATCCTGAGAAAACCATAGTTGAAAAAGACACAGGTACTTCACTGTTCACACCAGTACTATTTACAACACCCCAGACATAGAAGCAACCTAGATGTCCATTGACGGATCAATGAATAAAGAATATATGGTACATATATACCATGGATATTCAGTTCAGTTCAGTTCAGTCGCTCAGTTGTGTCCAACTCTTTGCGACCACATGACGGCAGCACACCAGGCTTCCAACATGGAATATTACTCAGCCATAAAAAGAATATTTGAGTCAGTTTTAGTGAGGTAGATGAACCTAGAGCCTATTAAATGGAATGAAGTAAATCAGAAAGAGAAAAACAAATATAGTATATTAACCTAAACATGGGTCAAATATAGTTTATGACGTAAATCAAATCCCTTTTGATTATACAGTGGACATGAGAAATAGATTCAATGGATTAGATCTAATAGACAGAGTGCCTGAAGAACTATGGAAAGAGGTTCCTGACATGTACAGAAGGCAATGATCAAGACCATCCCCAAGAAAAAGAAATGCAAAAAGGCAAAATGGTGGTCTGAGGAGGCCTTACAAATAGTTGAGAAAGGAAGAAAAGTGAAAAGGCAAAGGAGAAAAGGAAAGATATACCCATTTGAATGCAGAGTTCCAAAGAATAGCAAGGAGAGATATGAAAGCCTTCCTCAGGGATCAGTGCAAAGAAATAGAAAAAAAAAAACAATAGAATGGGAAAGACTAGAGATCTCATCAAGAAAATTAGAGATACCAAGAGAACATTGCATGCAAAAATGGGCTCAATAAAAGACAGAAATGGTATGGACTTAACAGAAGCAGAAGATATTAAGAAGAGGTGGCAAGAATACACAGCAGAACTATACAAAAAAGATCTTCAAGACCCAGATAATCACAATGCTGTGATCACTCACCAAGAGCCAGATGTCCTGGAATGCGAAGTCAAGTGGGCTTTAGGAAACATCACTACAAACAAAGCTAGTGGAGGTGATGGAATTCCAGTTGAGCTATTTCAAATCCTAAAAGATGATGCTGGGAAAGTGCCACCAAATTTGGAAAACTCAGCAGTGGCCACAAGACTGGAAAAGATCAGTTTTCATTCCAGTCCCAAAGAAAGGCAATGCCAAAGAATGTTCAAACTGCCACACAATTGCACTTATCTCACACACTAATAAAGTAATGCCCAAAATCTCCAAGCCAGGCTTCAACAGTACATGAACTGTGAACTTCCAGATGTTCAAGCTGGATTTAGAAAAGGCAGAGTAACCAGAGATCAAATTGCCAACATTCGTTGGATCATCAAAAAGGCAAGAGAGTTCCAGTAAAACAACTACTTCTGCTTTACTGACTATGCCAAAGACTTTGACTTTGTGGATCACAACAAACTGTGGAAAATTCTTAAAGATATGGGAATACAGACCACCTGGCCTGTCTCTTGAGAACTCTGTATGCAGGTCAGGAGGCAACAGTTAGAACTAGACATGAAACAACAGACTGGCTCCAAATAGGGAAAGGAGTATGTCAAGGCTGTATATTGCCACCTTGCCTATTTAACTTATATGCAGAGTATATCATGAGAAATGCTGGGCTGGATGAAGCACAAGCTGGAATGAAGATTACAGGGAGAAATATCAATAACCTCAGATATGCAGATGACACCACCCTTATGGAAGAAAGCGAAGAAGAACTAAAGAGCCTCTTGATCAAAGTGGAAAAGGAGAGTGAAAAAGTTGGCTTAAAACTCAGCATTCAGAAAACAAAGATCATGGCATCTGGTCCTGTCACTTCATGACAAATAGACGGGGAAACAGTGGAAACAGTGGCAGACTTTTTTGGGGAGCTCCAAAATCACTGCAGATAGTGACTGCAGCCATGAAATTAAAAGATGCTTACTCCTTGGAAGGAAAGCTATGACCAACCTAGACAGCATATTAAAAAGCAGAGACATTACTTTACCAACAAAGGTCTGTCTAGTCAAGGCTATGGTTTTTCCAGTAGTCATGTATGGATGTGGGAGTTGGACTATGAAGAAGTCTGAGGGCCGAAGAACTGATGCTTTTGAATGGTAGTGTAGGAGAAGACTCTTGAGAGTCCCTTGAACTTCAAGGAGATTCAACCAGTCCATCCTAAAGGAAATCAGTCCTAAATATTCATTGGAAGGACTGATACTGAAGCTGAAACTCCAATACTTTGGCCACCTGATGTGAAGAACCAACTAATTTGAAAAGACCCTGATGCTGGGAAAGATTGAAGGCGGGAGGAGAAGGGAACGACAGAGGATGAGATTGTTGGAGTGCATCACCGACTCAATGGACATGGGTTTGAGTGAACTCCAGGAGTTGGTGATGGACAGGGAGGCCTGGAGTGCTGCAGTCCACGGGGTCACAAAGAGTCGGACATGACTGAGAGACTGAACTGAACTGAACACATATATATTGAATATAGAAAAATTACATTGAAGAACCGTTTTGCAGGGAAGGAATAGAGGTGAAGATATAGAGAATGGACTTGTGGACACAGTGGGGGAGGGAAAGAGTGGGACAAATGGAGAAAGTAGAACCACTATATGAATATACTATCATGTGTAAGATGGATGGCTGGTAAGAAGTTGCTGTGCAGGACAGGGAGCCCAGGCTGGTGCTCTGTGATGACACAGAGGGATATGAGGAGGAGGGGAGGGAGGGGAAGAAGGGAGGGGGTGTATGTATAATTATGATTGATTCTATGGCAGAAGCCAACACAACATTGTAAAAATTTTTTAAACAGGAAATAAAAATAAATGACGGCCATCTTGTCCTCAGAAATAATAGTGACTTCTGAACTGTTCTCCTGTACATTCTACTTTTTGAAATGTTACTAGTCTTAACTCTAGAAAAAAAAATCAGTAATGTACATTAATAAGGATTTTCATGTCTTTTTCAAAATGATATGAACATATTAAAAACAAATAAATATTAAAAAATTTTTCATAAGCAGATTTATCAGTGGGAGTTACTGAGAATGTCTCTTATGTTCAAAGATCATTCACATTAAAGGCCAGATATCCTGATGTTTCTGATGATTATTGGGCAGATATCTAATGGAAGAAAAATTAGAACTAAGATGTCGAAAGAAAAAAGAAGCTAATAATTTGTTATGTGTCAGCACACTGCTTTCTAAACTTTGCATGAAGAATCTGAGTTTAAAACATAGAAGAATAAACAGCCAATCAAAGAGAAGTGCATCATAGCTTTGGTTTTCCCAGTAGTCATGTATGGATGTGAGAGTTGGACCATTAAGAAGGCTGAGCATCGAAAAACTGATGCTGTTGAACTGTGGTGTTGGAGAAGACTCTTGAGAGTCCCTTGGACTGCGAGGAAATCCAACCAGTCCATCCTAAAGGAGATCAGTCATGAATATTCATTGGAAGGGCTGATGCTGAAGCTGAAACTCCAATACTTTGGCCACCTGATGTGAAGAACTGACTCATTGGGAAAGACCCTGATGCTGGGAAAGACTGAGGGCAGGAGAAGAAGGGGATGACAGAGGATAAGATGGTTGGATGGCATCACTGACTCAATGGACATGAGTTTGAGCAAGCTCTGGGAGATGGTGAAGGACAGGGAAGCCTGGCGTGCTGCAGTCCATGGGGTCTATGGGGTCGCAAACAGTCAGACACAATTAAACGACAACAACAGAAACAAGAGGAAGATTTAAAGGAAGTTATATATCAAAACTATCTGCAGTTTACACTTTTAAGCATTTTCATTTATACACTAGCTTAAAAAGCTTTTTTTACTAGGAAAAAAGTCCAGAAGGATCCATGAACTCACTGGAATTTCTCAGTATTTTTCATTGCAGCTGAGCTTGTGAATCACTAGAGATCTCATGTAAGTGGAGAACAGGGACGGATCCTGAATAGACTGCAAATGGGGGGCAGAGGAGGCCTAGTTTGACTACACAGGAATTTGGAAAGGCTGACATTTGGCAGTGGCACTTAAAACCCAAGGAATATTAGATAAAATGTGCTGGAGGACATAAAGAAGTAACGAGCAGAATGCCAACCTCCTTCATCCCCTGCAAGGAAATAAGTAACCTAGAAAGAGCTGGAACTGTTATACTGAACCTGATGCCACTTGTTATTAAATCTCTGGGAACTCTGGAATGTAAAATAATTTGTGTTTGGACTCTATTCATGGTGCTAGAATCTGGGTATTGTGATCTCTGGCAGGAAGATGCTCATGGGGCTGCAAGGCCCCTGCAGACACTGATTCACCACAGACCATTCACCAGAACAGGCCCCTCTCAACAGCAGAGACACGAAGTGCTAGCCTGCCCCAACCATAGAGACTGATCACTCAATGCCTCTCTCCCCTGGGTTTTGTCTTGTGAGTCCCCTGAGAGACTGATACAGAATTCTGTCAAAGAAATTTTCATTATTTTAGGGTTTAAAAAATTTCTTGCTCCACCTTAACTTGGTAAACAAATGAAATACCTAAGAAGTTGGGACTTACTCCTCCTCCTAACTGGCACCCACACTGGCACAGGGCGGCTGAGAGGAGACTCCAGCTGTGGGTTCCTCTCCACCACAACCCAGCCACCAGACCCAGGGCCTTTCCTTAGTCTTGCACACATGCTCATACACGCTCACCAAGGCTGTCAGGTGAGCTGCAGACATTATTGAATGGTGAGAAGAAGGAGGGGGGTGACAGCATAGGAAAAACAAGTTAAAATTAAATATGTGAAGGACAGGAAGATGGCGGAGGAATAGGACGGGGCGACCACTTTCTCCCCGACAAATTCAGCAAAAGAACATTTGAACGCTGAGTAAATCCCACAAAACAGTTTCTGAATACTGGCAGAGGACATCAGGCACCCAGAAAAGCAGCCCATTGTCTTCGAAAGGAGGTAGGAAATAGTATAAAAGATAAAAAGAGAGACAAAAGAGGGAGGGACGGAGCTCTGTCCTGGGAAGAGAGGCTTCAAAAAAAAAAAAAGAGAGAAGTTTCCAAACACCTGGAAATACTCACGGGCGAGTCTGTGGCAAGCCTTGGAAACTCAGAGGGCAACATAACCGGGAGAATAAAGAAATAAATACTTAAAACCCACAGACTAAGTGCCCAGAGGAAACGCCCAGTGGAGAAGCAGTGCAGACGCCCGCACCCCTCAATAGCAAGTGGGGGCTGGGCAGGGAGGCACGGGCGGCAGCGCTTAGTGAAAGGACCGGGCCTGAATGCCCCAAGGGCAATCTGAGGGCTCTAATCCAAGACAGCTAAGCAAATGGTGGCATAGCAACCTCCACGAAAAGGCGAAAAGCCCCAACCTAAGACACCACCAGTCCCACTCACAGAACAAAGGACTGAACAGTGTGAGCAGGCTGCAGTCGGTCCACCCCCCATCCCCCGCCGGGACAGGCAGGGGAGGGAAGCCAGAGCCGGAAGGGGCAACCGCGGCCCCAGAGAGGCTTCCCATACCAAACTGCAGGCAGGCTTCATTGCTAACCAAGATTTCTTGGGTTCCGGCTGGTGGATATCTGCCTGAGAAGGTGCGCCGGTTGTACACCCAGAAAACCGAGCAGCAGGGACAGGGAAGGCGATAAGTTGCAGTGACCGCGCTCACCAGACGCCTGGTCATCTGAGCTGCTCAGACTGGGGAAGGCACAAAACGCAGGCCCAACAGAGTCTGCGCCTTTGTGGAGTACCCGAGTACATGAACCTGAGCCGCTCAGACCTGGGAAGTGCATGCAACCCAGCGCAGGCAGCGGATAGTTCCCAGCAGAGCAACCTAGAGCCTGAGCAGCATAAACAGGGGAAGCACACACGCCGCGAACAGGGGCAATCCCAGTGTAGCTGAGACACTGTGAGCACTCCCCACAGACGCCAGTGATATTTGCTAGCAACATCCCTCCCTCACCACAGCAAGTCTGAACAGGTGAGCCTATAAAAGCGTCCACCACCGCCTCCTTGTGTCAGGACGGGAATCAGACACTGAAGAGACCAGCAAACAGAAGAGCTTAAACAGAAGGAACTGCCTTGGAAGTGACAGATGGAGAAGTCTTGAGTCTACTGCAAGAATAAGACTGAAAACCAGAGGCAGAGGCTTAAGTCCAAATTCTGAGAACACCAGAGATCTCCTGTTCCAGGGAAATTTAATTGATAGGAGCTCATCAAATGCCTCCATACATGCACTGAAACCAGGCACCACCCAAGGGTCAACAAGTTTCAGAGAAAGACATACCACAGAAATTCACCAGCAACACAGGAGAATAGCCCTGAACTTCAATGTAAAGGCTGGCCAAAGCCACTCCATACCCACTGACATCTCAAACTCATTACTGGACACTTCATTGCACTCCAGAGAGAAGAAATCCAGCTCCACCCACCAGAACACCGACACAGGCTTCCCTAACCAGGGAACCTTGACAGGCCACCCGTCCAACCCCACACACAGCAAGGAAACTACATAATAAAGAGAATTCCACAAACTGTCAGAAGATGGAAAGGCCACCCCAAGCAGAGCAATATAAGCAGGATGAAGAGGCAGAGAAATACCCAGCAAGTAAAGGAACAAGATAAATGCCCACCAACACAAACAAAAGACGAAGATATAGGGCACCTACCTGATAAAAAATTTCGAATTTTAATTGTGAAAATGATTCAAAATCTGATAAGCAAAATGGAGTTACAGATAAATAACCTGGAGAAAAGGATTGAGAAGATGCAAGAAAGGTTTTATAAGGATTTAGAGGAAATAAAAAAGTGTCAATATACAAGGAATAATGCAACAGATGAGATCAGAAACACTCTGGAGGGAACAAAAAGTAGAATAACAGAGGCAGAAGACAGGATAAGCAAGCTAGAAGACAGAATTGTAAAAAAATGAAACAGAGAGGGGGAAAAGAAAAACGAATTAAAAGAAATTAGGACAATATTTGAGACCTCTGGGACAATGTTAAAGTCCCCAGCATTCGCATCATAGGAGTGCCAGAAGAAGAAGACAAAAAGAAAGACCATGAGAGAATACTTGAGGAGATAATAGTTGAAAACTTCCCTAAAATGGGGAAGGAAATAATCACCCAAGTCCAAAAAACCCAGAGAGTCCCCAACAGGATAAACCCAAGGCGAAATACTCCAAGACACATATTAATCAAATTAACAAAGATCAAACACAAAGAACAAATATTAAAAGCAGCAAGGGATTCCCATAAGGATAACAGCTGATCTTTCAACAGAAACTCTTCAGGCCAGGAGGGAATGGCAAGACATATTTAAAGTGATGAAAGAAAGTAACCTATGGCCCAGATTACTATACCCAGCAAGGATCTCATTCAAATATGAAGGAGAAATCAAAAGCTTTACAGACAAGCAAAAGCTGAGAGAATTCAGCACCACCAAACCAGCTCTCCAACAAATACTAAAGGATCTTCTCTAGACAGGAAACACAGAAAGGGTATATAAACTTGAACCCAAAACAATAAAGAAAATGGCAACGGGATCATACTTATCAATAATCACCTTAAACGTAAATGGGTTGAATGTCCCAACCAAAAGACAAAGGCTGGCTAAATGGATACAAAAAGAAGAACCCCATATATGTTGTCTACAAGAGACCCACCTCAAAACAAGGGACACATACAGACTGAAAGTGAAGGGCTGGAAGAAGATATTCCACACAAAAAGAGACCAAAAGGAAGCAGGAGTACCAATACTCAAATCAGATAAAATAGACTTTAAAACAAGGCTGTAAAAAGAGACAAGGAAACTACATAATGATCAAAGGATCAATCCAAGAAGAAGATATAACAATTATAAATATTTATGCACCCAATATAGGAGCATCGCAATATGTAAAACAATTACTAACAAGTATGAAAGGGGAAATTAACAACAATGCAATAATAGTGGGAGACTTTAATACCCCACTCACACCTATGGATAGATCAACTAAACAGAAAATTAACAAGGAAACACAAACTTTAAATGATACAATAGACCTGTTAGACCTAATAGATCTCTATAGGACATTTCACCCCAAAACAATGAATTTCACCTTTTTCTCATTCCCACACAGAACCTTTTCCAGGATAGATCACATCCTGGGCCATAAATCTAGCCTTGGTAATTCAGAAAACTTGAAATCATTCCAAGCATCTTTTCTGACCACAATGCAGTAAGATTAGATCTCAATTACAGGAGAAAAACTATAAAAAATGCCATCATACGGAGGCTGAACAACACGCTGCTGAATAATGAACAAATCATAGAAGAAATCAAAAGAGAAATCAAAATATGCATAGAAATGAATGAAAATGAAAACAAAACAACCCAAAACCTCTGGGACACTGTAAAAGCAGTGCTAAGGGGAATGTTCATAGCAATACAGGCACACCTCAAGAAACAAGAAAAAAGTCAACTAAACAACCTAACTCTACATCTAAAGAAACTAGAAAAGGAAGAAATGAAGAACCCCAGGGTTAGTAGAAGGAAAGAAATCATAAAAATTAGGGCAGAAATAAATGAAAAAGAAACAAAAGAGACCATAGCAAAAATCAACAAAGCCAAAAGCTGGTTCTTTGAGAAGGTAAATAAAATTGACAAATCACTAGCCAGACTCATCAAGAAACAAAGGGAGAAGAACCAAATCAATAAAATTAGAAATAAAAATGGAGAGATCACAACCAACAACACAGAAATACAAAAGATTATTAGAGAATACTACATCATGAGGAACACTCGGCTGGAAGAAGCACAAGCTAGAATCAAGATTGCTGGGAGAAATATCAATAACCTCAGATATGCAGATGACACCACCCTTATGGCAGAAAGTGAAGAGGAGCTAAAAAGCCTCTTGATGAAAGTGAAAGAGGAGAGTGAAAAGGTTGGCTTGAAGCTCAACATTCAGAAAACAAAGATCATGGCATCTGATCCCATCACTTCATGGGAAATAGATGGGGAAACAGTGGAAGCAGTGTCAGACTTTATTTTTTTGGCTCCAAAATCACTGCAGATGCTGATTGCAGCCAGGAAATTAAAAGACACTTACTCCTTGGAAGGAAAGTTATGACCAACCTTGATAGCATATTAAAAAGCAGAGACATTACTTTGCCAACCAAGGTCCATCTAGTCAAGGCTATGGTTTTTCCAGTGGTCATGTATAGATGTGAGAGTTGGACTGTGAAGAAAGTTGATCGCCAAAGAATTGATACTTTTGAACTGTGGTGCTGGAGAAGACTCTTGAGAGTCCCTTGGACTGCAAGGAGATCCAACCAGTCCATTCTAGAGGAGATCAATCCTGGGTGTTCACTGGAAGGACTGATGCTAAAGCTGAAACTCCAATACTTTGGCCACCTCATGTGAAGCACTGACTCACTGGAAAAGACTCTGATCCTGGGAGGGATTGGGGGCGGGAGGAGAAGGGGACGACAGAGAATGAGATGGCTGGATGGCATCACCAGCTTGATGGACATGAGTTTGAGTGAACTCCGGGAGTTGGTGATGGACAGGGAGGCCTGGCGTGCTGTGATTCATGGGGTCTCAAAGAGTCGGACACAACTGAGTGACTGAACTGAACTGATCAGCAATTATATGGCAATAAAATGAATAACCTGGAAAAAATGGACAAATTCTTAGAAAAGTACAACTTTCCAAAACTGAACCAGGAAGAAATAGAAAATCTTAATAGACCCATCACAAGCACGGAAATAGAAGCTGTAATAAAAAATCTTCCAGTAAACAAAAGCCCAGGTCCAGACGGCTTCACAGCTGAATTCTACCAAAAATTTAGAGAATAGCTAACATCTATTCTACTCAAACTCTTCCAGAAAATTGCTGAGGAAGGGAAACTTCCAAACTCATTCTATGAGGCCACCATCACCCTAATCCCAAAACCTGGTAAAGATCCCACAAAAAAAGAAAACTACAGGCCAATATCACTGATGAACATAGATGCAAAAATCCTTAACAAAATGCTAGCAATCAGAATCCACAACACATTAAGATCATACATCATGACCAAGTGGGCTTTATCCCAGGAATGCAAGGATTCTTCTATATCCGCAAATCAATCAATGTAATACACTACATTAACAAACTGAAAAATAAAAATCATATGATTATCTCAATAGATGCAGAGAAAGACTTCAGCAAAATTCAACATCCATTTATGATAAAAACCCTCCAGAAAGTGGGAATAGAAGGGACATACCTCAACATAATAAAAGCTATATATGACAAACCCACAGCAAACATTATCCTCAACGGTGAAAAACTGAAAGAGTTTCCCCTAAAGTCAGGAACAAGACAAGGGTGCCCACTCTCACCACTACTATTCAACATAGTTCTGGAAGTTTTGGCCACAGCAATCAGAGCAGAAAAAGACATAAAAGGAATACAAATTGGAAAAGAAGAAGTAAAACTTTCACTGTTCGCTGATGACATGATCCTCTACCCAGAAAACCCTAAAGACTACCAGAAAACTACTAGAGCTAATCAATGAATACAGTAAAGTTGCAGGATATAAAATCAACACATAGAAATCCCTTGCATTCCTATACACTAATAATCAGAAAATAGAAAGAGAAATTAAGGAAACTATTCCATTCACTGTTGCAACGAAAAGAATTAAATACTTAGGAATATATCTACCTAAGGAAATAAAAGACCTGTACATAGAAAACTATAAAACCCTTGTGAGAGTAATCAAAGAGGACACAGATAGATGGAGAAATATACTGTGTTCATGGATTGAAGAATAAATACTGTGAAAATGAGTATACTACCCAAAGTAATTTATACATTCAACGAAATCCCTATCAAGCTACCAACGATATTTTTCACAGAACTAGAACAAATAATCTCACAATTTGTATGGAAATACAAAAAACCTCGAATAGCCAAAGCAATCTTGAGGAAGAAGAATGGAACTGGGGGAATCAACCTGCCTGACTTCAGGCTCTACTACAAAGCCACAGTCATCAAGACAGTATGGTACTGGCATAAAGACAGAAATATAGATCAATGGAACAAAATAGGAAGCCCAGAGATAAATCCACGCACCTATGGACACTTTATCTTTGACAAAAGAGGCAAGAATATAAAATGGAGAAAAGACAGTCTCTTAAACAAGTGGTGCTGGGAAAACTGGTCAGTCACTTGTAAAAGAATGAAAGTAGAACACTTCCTAACACCATACACAAAAATAAACTCAAAATGGATTAGAGAGCTAAATGTAAGACCAGAAACTACAAAACTCCTAGAGGAGAACACAGGCAAAACACTCTCCGACATAAATCACAGCAGGATCCTCCATGACCCACCTCCCAGAATATTGGAAATAAAAGCAAAAATAAACAAATGGGACCTTATTAAGATTAAAAGCTTCTGCACAGCAAAGGAGACTATAAGCAAGGTGAAAAGACAGCCTTCAGAACGGGAGAAAATAATAGCAAATGAAGCAACTGACAAAGAATTAATCTCCAAAATATACAAGTAGCTCCTTCAGCTCAGTTCAAGAAAAATAAACGACCCAATCAAAAAATGAGCCAAGGAACTAAACAGACATTTCTCCAAAGAAGACATAAAGATGGCTAACAAACACATGAAAAAATGCTCAACATCCCTCATAATCAGAGAAATGCAATTCAAAACCACAATGAGATACCGTTTCACACCAGTCAGAATGGCTGCTATCCAAAAGTCTACATGCAATAAATGCTGGAGAGGGTGTGGAGAGAAGGGGACCCTCTTACATTGTTGGTGGGAATGCAAACTAGTACAGCCACTATGGAGAACAGTGTGGAGATTCCTCAAAACCTGGAAATAGAACTGCAATATGATCCAGCAATTGCACTCCTGGGCGTACACACAGAGGAAACCAAAATTGAAAGAAACACATGTACTCCAGTGTTCATTGCAGCACTGTTTATAATATCGAGGACATGGAAGCAACCTAGATGTCCATCTGCAGACGAATGGATAAGAAAGCTTTGGTACATATACACAATGGAGTATTATTCAGCCATTAAAAAGAATACATTTGAACCAGTTCTAATAAGGTGGATGAAACTGGAGCCTATTATACAGAGTGAAGTAAGCCAGAAAGAAAAACACCAATACAGTATACTAACGCATATATATGGAATTTAGAAAGAGGGTAACCTTAACCCTGTATATGAGACAGCAAAAGAGACACAGGTGTATAGAACAGTCTTTGGGACTCTGTGGGAGAGGGTGAGGGTTGGATGATTTGGGAGAATGGAATTGAAACATGTATATTATCATATGTGAAATGAATCACCAGTCCAGGTTCGACGCATGATACAGGATGCTCGGGGCTGGTGCATGGGGATGACCCAGAGGGAGGATATTGGGAGGGGGGGGTTCAAGAATGGGAACACATGTATACCCAGGGAGGATTCATGTCAATGTATGGCAAAACTGACCAATATAATATTGTAAAGTAATTAGCCTCCAATAAAAAATAAAGAAAAAAAGAAATGAAAGAAGAATTATCAAAAAAAGAAAAAAAAATTAAATATGTGATGCCGCAGCGTTCAGGGTCTCCTAAACCCTGTTTAGCAAGACAGCATTCAGCTCCCTGATGTGGTTTAAGTCTTGTTTCAGTCCTGCTCCCTCAGCCCCAGCACATCTGTCCTCTCTCCTACCACCCCCAAATTTATGTCCACTGATGTAAAATAGTGCAGTTCTTTGCCCTGTTTTAAAAAAGCACACCCTTAGGCCCTTGTGTTCTATCCCTAAGCACTTAACAAAGCATTTAATACATACATACAATTCCTTTTGTAAAAGAAACTCACGCCCTTTAGTAACATGATCAGATTTGTTATTCTTCAACGTGAAGCACTTTGCAAAGCACCAGGCAAATAGAAGTCACCATTACTGGTCCCTGCTGTTACTCTTTGCACCTCCAACAGGCGCTCTCTCTGTGTTCAGAGCCCCCTGGACCCTGCAGGGCACCTGAGTGCTTGTACATCTGCCCCACCAACCAGGCCTGACACCACCCTTCACCTTCCCTGTGGTCTGAGACTCTGGCCAGAAATATTGGGAATTCACTCCCTGTCATCTCGTAGAATGTCAGGACCTCAGCCTTGAGTTCCTGATGAGCCAAGTCTTCTTCTTCCTAGTCTCTCTGAAACCCAGTGTCTCCACCACACCACAAGTACTTCATGGGGACTCTGACTGTTGCCTCTGTGCCCCTGAAGGTGAGCTATTTCCCCCTTCCCTAAATATCCAAATAGTTTTGTTCCTATTGGAGCCCAGACCCAGAAATCCCCATGCTTGGAGCTCATGGTAATTCAATGTTGGGGACAAGTCAACTCCATGGTTCAGACCCTTGAAAAATTGCAAAATACATAGACCCCACTTTCCTAGGGGTGATGGGAGGCAGTGCTGAACTCACCTCTTACTTCTACATTCTGCCTTCCTTCCAAATGCATGAACACTTGAGTCTGTGGGTTTCCTTTAGGCCCAGGGAAGTTTTTCCCACTATATACTGAGAGACCAGACTGCTTGCTGGTTCAAGATGCATAGCAGTCCAGGGCTAAGATTTCCAGAGCAGTCTTCAAACTTCAGTCCAGACTTTTCACTCACTAGACATCACAATAATAATACCTGACATTGAAAGAATGCTTCCCATAAGCAAGGCATGAGGCTAAGTATCTCATATATATTATCTCATTCAATCATCCTTAAAGCCCAACAACACAGGTATTTTTATTTTGCCCATTGTATAGATGATGAAACTGAGGTTCAGTCAAATTAAACAACTTGTCCAAGATCATGGAATTAAAGTATCAAAGATATGTCTGAATGTTCTTATCCACCAGGCTATACTATCACTTCCCTTATAACTCAGTCATAAAGAATCTGCCTGCAATGCAGGAGACCCAGGTTCGATTCCTGCGTTAGGAAGATCTCCTGGAGAAGGAAATGGCAATCCATTCCAGTATTCTTGCCTGGAAAATCCCACGGACAGAGGAACCTGGCAGGCTACAGTCCATGGCGTTGTAAGAGTCAGGCACAACTTAGCAACTAAACCACCAACCACCATACTATCACTGAAATAATTTCATTAGTAATCCCTCTGAAACCAGCTCTAATATGTTCCCTCTTACACATAGCTGAGCTGTGCACTGACAAGCTAGTCTCAGATGAAGCACAGGGGTTCAGTCAAGAGAACTGGTTGAGAACTGTGAAACAGAGCTGGAAGTTCCCCTTAACAACAGCTCCCAGGGAACGTTTTATTTGAGGCCATAGGAGATGCTAACAAAGGTCCGTCTAGTCAAAGCTATAATTTTTCCAGTAGTCATGTATGCGTGTGAGAGTTGGACTATAAAGAAAGCTAAGCACCGAAGAATTGATGCTTTTGAACTGTGGTGTTGGAGAAGATTCTTGAGAGTCCCTTGGACTGCAAGGAGATCCAACTAGTCCATCCTAAAGGAAATCAGTCCTGAATATTGATTGGAAGGACTAGTGCTGAAGCTGAAACTCCAATTCTTCGGCTAGCTGATGCAAAGAACTGACTCACTGGAAAAGACCCTAATGCTAGGAAAGACTGAAGGCAGGAGGAGAAGGGGACGACAGAGGATGAAATGTTGGATGGCATCACTGACTTGATGGACATGAGTTTGAGTAAACTCCGGGAGTTGGTGATGGACAGGGAAGCCTGGTGTGCTGCAGTCCATGGGGTCGCAAAGAGTCGGACACGACTGAGTGACTGAACTGAGGACATGCTCTGTAACTCAAGAGTAGATACCGATTGCTCAGTCATCCCTGAAGAGTTAAGGTCAACCCTTGGAATCACTGCCTATTAACTACTGTCATCATCCTTATGTCCCCCTGAAAAGCCCTCAAACTCTCAAAATAACCAGACTTGGCTTCTGACCAGCTCAAGGAATTAAATAAGGCCCCAGAGTCTTCTCTGGTATTACTTGATGGTGCAGTGAGACTCCTCCAGTTCACCAGGCTGATTTATAAATCTCCAGTCAGAGTAACCAAGGCAACAGATACATCTGACCTAACACTATAATATATTGACCAGCCTTGACAGGTGGGGGGTGGGGATGAGAGCCCCCACAGGACCATTTTCAAATTCTCAGGTGTGTTACAGCTACACAGAGTACCCTTAGTATTAGCCCCAAAACCGCACCCTTCAAACCCTGAGCTCCACCTCAGATTCAGAGTACTCCCAGGAACTCCCAAACATCTAAGAACTACAGTTTTACAGTCCTCCTACTGAAGTTCTTTCAAACGTCCTTTCCATCATATAGTGTATCTTATACACTTGGTTCAAAAGAAACCATTCCTGAACACTGCTTCAGAGTGAAACCATTGGTATCCACCTTGCATGTGCAGTCCTGACTTCTATTTTAGCCTGTAACATAGGTGCCCAAAACACTAGGATAGCCTTCGCTCTCATTTATTTTCCATGAGGCATTGACAAAGCACTCTGGTATAAAACACAAACTAAGAAGCATGAGTAGTAGTCCCAAGTGTCTCACTAACTAGCCAACCAACTCGTTGACCTTTGCTGTATTCCAGTCTCCCCTCTGGGATGAGCATTCTGAATAATTACTAAGCTTCCTACAGCTTTAACTTTGCATGTTTTCCCCTCTAATGTTTAACTACCATTTGAAGTTAGTAACAGCTTGTTCGCTTACTATCTTCTGATCTTACTCCTAAAGACTGGCATGTCCACTTTCTTCTCTAATGTCTTAACCTAAGAGATAATCTTGACTTTTTTTTTTTGGCCTACAAAACTAGCATAACTAACACCAGTACTGCTGAATGATAGTACTCAAATGTATTCTTAAATCTTTGTTTAAGCCCTCATCCATGTCATTTTATTTGTGCATGAAATTTTCCAGTGTAAACTTCTCCATTCTTACTAATGTAGCCTCCTTTTTTCCTTCCCCATCCTCTATATATAATTTTACAGAAACAGTCAACTCTTTCATGTATTATCTGATATTTTTACTTCTCATGAGATGCTCCCAACAGCCTCCTGCACTGATTTTATACTCTTCCAACTAGTCCCCAAGCATACACATCTCCATTTACCTCCAGGCTCGTGTCATTTTAAGCTTGTAGAGAGAAAACAATAATAGTAAGTAACCTTTGGAGTAATGGCTGCTGTTTCTTTCGCATGCCTAAACTTAGAAAAGGTCATAGAAAGGTATTTGCCTCTTATTAACATCTAATAGCTGTGTTATTCCCATAGGCAGAAACAAACCAAAAAAGTAGCAATTGCAATTTGACAGTGACATAAACACCTGTCTGGCTAATGAATTCCTTGCCAAGTGCATGTTCCAAAAGAGAAAGCAATGTCACCTTTAACATAAGAGACATTTTTGGGAATGCTGAACCTATACCGAGGGAAAGTAAGATCTATGAATAACATAAATGAATAAATATTGGAGTTATGTCTCAGGGAACATTAAAATGGAAAGTATCTTGTCATTTGGGTTCACCCTATTGTATTCTTATCTTTCTGATGAACAAACATGGTGCTGACTCCTATTAAAACTTCATAAGAACCCTCAGTTCCACTAACTCAGGTATGTCAATTGATGCCCAATAAAATGCCCTCTTTTCTAATCCTAGGAGCAAACTACCCAGATAATACAACAGTGCTTCTTTAAGACTAAAATTACAGGCTATCAAAGCTGCTAAATATAATCACTAAGAAAACTGGCTTCCTGAAAGCTGATCTATGCCAAGTATCTTGTAGATTGAGATTCTTCCACGATACATCACACATGGGGAAAGGAAACAGATATAGGAAGTTAATGACATTTTCCATCAGAGCCGTGACTGAATCTGGATGCCCCTTTGCCATGCAAAATCAGCCTCCATTAATAAGTCCACCTCCGAAGGAAATGCTATAGATGATCTGTAGCAGCAGAGACAAAAAATAGATATCCCTTCTGAAAATGAAATCTCCACCAATGAGGCCAAGATGGCAACATCACTCTAGCCTCATATTTGGCTTTCTGTGCTGCTGCTCAGTCATGTCTGACTCTTTGAAACCCTATGGACTCCTCTGTCCATGGGATTCTCCAAGCAAAATTACTAGAAGGGATTGACATTTCCTTCTCAGGGGATCTTCCCAACTCAGGGATCAAACACACATCTCCTCCGTCTCCTGCATTGCAGGTGGATTCTCTTCACTGAACCACCTGGGAAGGCCTATTTAACCCACTAGAAGCCTCTATTTGAGAAAGACTTCAAAAATTTGAGACATCTGACCTAATTTTAGTAGCTGCATTTGGAAGAGCTATTTTCCCAAACATCTTTCAAGGTAGATAGACCAGTCATTGAAATTTTGCCACATGTTGATACAGACATTATTGATGGTAATTTCTGGAGAAGATTTAAATTTATTTTCACTTTGAAAAACTGTTCTGAACCAATGCTAAATGTTCTTCTGCTCAGCAAGCAGCAGTCACCTTCAGACTCCCTTTGAGCACATTACTCAAGGGGAAGAACAGAGTCACTGCAAGATTTCTCTAATCACACAGCCTAATTACAAGGAGGAGTAAATCACTAAACTTTGTACCTTAAATATAACAAGAGAGTAATTTAGCAAGCCAACAGGAAGCTGAACCCTTAGCAAAATAATGTATCAGTTTAGGCCCAAGAACTAGACTTCAGTTCTTACTATCATCATCCTGATCACCATTATTTATTATTTACAGGTCGTGTTAAGCACTTTCATAGAGTCCACTGGACACATTGTTGAGTTGCCTGTGCAAGTCTTACACTCAGGTACTACCGTCCAAAGAATCACGGGACTGAAGAAAAATGTCTGTCACAGTCCATTGAGCCAGATACATTTATCATTCTCGAAAGATAGAATGCTGTTGAGAACCCCAAAACCCTGTCAAACAGGACTGACTTCTCCCTTTCAGAAATTCAAGGGTAAAGTCCTTGTTACTTCAAATTCCGTGTTACTTTCAAGTGAAGTCCTGCTATTTACACGAGGCTAATGGACAGCTCAACCTGCCGCTGAGCCCAGCTCCCTTCCTGAGCCTTCCCTTCTCCAGTTATGAGATACCACGCACACTGTTTCTGCTTCCTCAAGGCAGCAGCCGTTGTCAAAACCACCTCCAACCAAATGGAGAGTTTAGCTCAACTGAGGAAAGCCTGAGGTCACAAGGCCAAGGCAGAAGGTCCTGTTTGAGCCCATTAGCTTCACTATATGTCATGCTGGCTGACTGCTTTTGACTCCCGCCACCTGTCCAACAAATCCATGAAAATGATCATGGGTGGGGTAGGGAGAATGGGTGAGGTGCCCTTGGAGCCAACTGGGATTCCATTTTCATCTAAGGTAATATGAAAACGATAAAAGATGGTCATCTCTAAAGGGAGAACTTCCTGTGTTTTGTAATTTGGTACCAAACTGAGCCCATGCAAATGATATCTAAGAGAACCATATAACCCCTCCCCAGAGTTCAGTCTCTATCTTCTCTAAGTCCTGTACCGGCATCTCTTCAAGTATCCATCCTTCAGATTCAGGCAGCCTCCGTCCCCAACACAATCACCACATAGTTGGCCATCCAAGAGGGGTTTGAACTGGGACGAGAAACCCCATCAAGAAAGCTGGGCTTTTGTTTGGCCTGCCAAGTAGACCTCCAGCCCAGGCAGACAGGGCCAGTCCCTCAGCCAGCTGTTATGCCGACAGGCCACAGGCACCTTTGCCTCCTTCGTGCAGCCTGCCGCCCTGTCTCATGCCTAAGCTGGGGACACAGTCCACATGGTTGGGTCTGAATACTCCGCTTCTGTGTTGTCTTCGGGGACCTGCTCGTAGGCTGAGCTGCCACCCTCCAAGCTGGAGGCAGGGTGACCCTGGCGCCTAGGAACAGCGACCACAGTCTGCCCGATCCTTTGGTTTGCCCTCATCCCCACCCCTCCTCTGTGTGCCCGTTTGCCACTGTGGGCCTGGGCCTAACAGCTTCCTGACTCCGGGACTGAGCCCGTCTTTCCCCTCCTCCACCTACCCCTACACCCCTGGGGTGCCAAGGACCGGCAGGCTCCCACCTGGGCTAATACTACCAACTTCACTTTGCCAAGCTGTAGAATTAGAGAGCAGCTGAATAAGCACATGTTTTAAAATGGTAATGAGGGGATGTTTGAAACAAAAGTATATGGGAACAGTTGGCAGCATATTCCTTGATTTTACTTTCTAATCCACCCCACTTTTCTGTACTGTGTGTTCTGGGGCCTAATGATTTCTTTTCAAGTTATCTTAAAGCAAATGGCACTGTGAACCATTTAATTTAGAGATGATAAGCACAGACCCATGAGAAATCATTCTCCAAGGATATGGGGTGAAAGCAGTCCTGACAGCTCTTGTGTCTGCTCAGTGGAGACCACAGTCAATGAGATGATGCTCTTCCACCCAGTGCCAGGCTCATGCCACGGCCCAGGGCTGGCTGGGCCTCTTCTCTGGCCACTGGCTCTCTGTGACCTTCCTGACACTCCTCCAGCCTGGACCACTCTCTCTGAGATCACCAGGCAGGGCAGCAAAGTCTCCATCACCCATTTCCCATTCTGGATGGAGGCAAGAACCACCATCAAACACCTCTCTGCATCACAGTCCTTCTTCAGTAAGCCCTCAGTCTGCTTAATTCCTACCACTTACGGAGGCTTATGGAGGACTCTGTTTATTTCCAAAGACCAAACTTTGGTCTTGTGATGCTTTGTTTATGGCAGGTCCTGAGTTAGTCCAGACTACGTTAAGGGAAAGATTCAAGAGATAATTAATAAACACAACTTTTCACAGGCAAAGGAAAAATGGCTTTATTCATTCCCAAATGATGCCACTCCACTTTTACATAGCATTTCATCACCACAAAAGCATGGGTGCAGCTACTGTTGGGTCATTGTGCTTTCAGTGGCCTCAACCTCATAACTAGTCAGTCAGTGTGGCACAGTCTACTCAGAAGATGAGGAAAATGAGACCCAAGAGAGTCAAGTGGTTCGTTCACGTTCACACAACCAATAAGAGACACAGTCAGATCTACTAACACACCTCTTATGCCGTGAGAGAGGAAAGTCTCAGAAACAAACTATAAGATATACATCAAGGGTCAAGGGTGACAATCACACAAACATTTAAGGTTACTCCTAAGCAGGGCTATTCAGAGATCTAGTGATGCCTGGGCTACAACCATAGTTGCCTTTTAATGATCTGGTTGACTATATACGTATATGTGCATCAGTCAGTCAGTTCAGTCACTCAGTCATGTCCGACTCTTTGCGACCCCATGAACCACAGCACGCCAGGCCTCCCTGTCCATCACCAACTCCCGGAGTTCACTCAAACTCATGTCCATCGAGTCGGTGATGCCATCCAGCCATCTCATTTTCTATCGTCTCATTTTCTGTCCTGCCCCCAATCCCTCCCAGCATCAGGGTCTTTTCCAGTGAGTCAACTCTTTGCATGAGGTGGCCAAAGGATTGCAGTTTCAGCTTCATCATCAGTCCTTCCAATGAACACCCAGGACTGATCTCCTTTAGGATGGACTGGTTGGATCTCCTTGCAGTCCAAGGGACTCTCAAGGGTCTTCTCCAATACCACAGTTCAAAAGCATCAATTCTTCAGCAATCAGCCTTCTTCACAGTCCAACTCTCACATATATATATATATATATAACATATATATGCATATATACATGTGTACACACACATATACATAAACATACAGATATAGGAGACATTTAATTTTGGGACTCCAAAATCACTGCAGATGCTGATTACAGCCATGAAATTAAAAGACGCTTACTCCTTGGAAGAAAAGTTATTACCAACCTAGACAGCATATTAAAAAGCAGGTCCGTCTAGTCAAGGCTATGGTTTTTCCAGTAGTCATGTATGGATGTAAGAGTTGGACTGTGAAGAAAGCTGATCGCAGAAGAATTGATGCTTTTGAACTGTGGTGTTGGAGAAGACTCTTGAGAGTTCCTTGGACTGCAAGGAGATCCAACCAGTCCATCCTAAAGGAGATCAATCCTGGGTGTTCATTGGAGGGACTGATGCTAAAGCTGAAACTCCATTACTTTGGCCACCTCATGTGAAGTGTTGACTCACTGGAAAGACTCTGATGCTGGGAGGGACTGGGGGCAGGAGGAGAAGGGGACAACAGAGAATGAGATGTCTGGATGGCATCACCGACTCGATGGACATGAGTTTGAGTGAACTCCGGGAGTTGGTGATGGACAGGGAGGCCTGGCGTGCTGTGATTCATGGGGTCGCAAAGAGTCGGACACGACTGAGCAATTGAACTTACTGAGTGACTGACATGTACACATATCATACATATATACATGCGTGTGTATTATACACATATACATATACACACAAACATACAGATACATATATACATACATATACACGCACATATATATTAAACATACATATATATAATTTTAATACTCTCACACAAAATACAACTGAACACTGGGGCTTATTTGGCTGTGAATCTGAGGTATACATGAAAGAGACACAGGAGAGGTCCCCTCCGCACCCCATCGCCACTCCTCCCACCTCTTGATCAGCCCTGACCTTGCGATTTTCCTACTGTCATTCTCGTTAAGAACTAAAGAGGAGTTCTCTGTCCTCCCCCCACTGTTAAAAGGTGGGCATCAGGGAAGGAGGGAAGGATTTGCTTCATTTCAGCCATTTGTTTTACCACGCAAGGAACACAAAACCAAGAAAGGGGCCCGTGTGGGATCCACCGGGCCTTGTGGGGCCTCTGCAGCTCCAGCAGGGATCATCCATCACGGGAGCAGCCTGGCCAGGACGCGCCCTCGCTGGGCCACGTGACACGGGCACAGCTGGACCCTCACAGCCGGCCAGGCTCCACTAGGGCCCCTGCAGGCACCTGGCCGGCCTTCGCAACTGTCTCATTTACCGTTCGGGACAATTCTCCACAGGGCTCAGGAAAGCGCATGCTGCTGCCACACTCGGCGCGGCTTCCCCTTCCAAGCCCTAATGAGGTGAGATAATGGATGCAGGAAAGTGTGCAAATGCAAATCAATACGGAACATATGCTCCGCTCCCTGTATTCCCTCCAACCAGCCTAGGGGAGTGGAGGAAACACTTTAGAAATAATTCTAAACCCGGACTCCTTACTTTCCACGCAAGAGGACAAAATCCATAAGGTGCCACACAGCTCCCCGACCCTGTGCAGTCCCAGCCCGGGGAGCAAACTGCCAGTTCTGATTGCTTCTCAGGAACACATTTACCACTCACTTGGCTTGATCCCACCCCACAGAACAAAACCAGCAGGATAGAATGAAAAGGAGAAAGCTGGCACCAGTCCCTCTATTGTGCAAATGCCCCACACATCCGTTTGGGTCCAGGGAGGCAGACCCTGGACCAAAGAGAGAAGATGGCAGCAGGCCCCAGCCAGGCCTCCTGGCTCCTGCCCTCTTTGGCTCAAGCAGCCCCGGCAAAGGGCCAGGCAGTGCCGGGCCTTCTGCCCGAGCCATTGCGTCAGCGGGCTCAGCGGGCCATGCTGCTGGCCAGGGAGGTCTCCGCTTTCCGGAGTCCAGGGGACGGGTAAGCTGGCATGACACTCTCCCCGCTAGCCAGATTCCCAGTATAGGGAGCTTTCTCTGGGTCTTTTCTTGGCTCCTGTGAGGCTCTGAATGAAGAAAGGGAAGGAAACCAGCACAGTCCTGGGCTGCCTGTTCTCTGCCCTGCCCTCCCCTGCATCCCCACAGCCAGTGTCACCACTCCCATCGCCTGAGGAGGAAACAGTGATACTCCGAGCAGGCCAGGTAACCAAGGGAGGTGGAACGCAGACCCACATCTGCCACCCTCCAAAACCAGGGCCCTTCCACTGTGCACGCGTGTGCTCAGTCACGGCCGACTAGAGCCCGCCAGGTTCCTCTGTCCCTGGGATTTCCCAGGCAAGAATACTGGGGTGGGTAGCCGTTTCCTTCTGCAGGGGATCTTCCCAACCCAGGGATCAAACCCACGTTTCCTGCATTGTCAGGCAGGTTCTTTACCACAGTACCACTACTGTATAGGGGTCAACTGAGCACTCAGTCACCAAGGTCTCCAAAGTCATGAGAATAGCAAGGGCTAGCAATTCCCTGCAGTGCACCTCCTTCCTCCCTGTAGATCTCCAGCGTTCTGCAAAGCCATCACAGGGCCTCCTCCAGACCATCTGTAGACCTTTATCCTACACTAGTTAGGGAGGATGGAAATGACACAATGGCTTGACGTCGACAATGGTCGGTTGTTCAGTATGTGACAAACTCCTGTGGATCCAGAATGCTCAGGAAAGGGCAGGGGGGTGGGGCGGGCTCCAGAGTCAGCAGATTTAGTAGACAGGGCTCAAGCCCCAGTACCTCTCACCAGCTCTGCAACCTCTCCAGGGAAGCTGGAGAAACTGGAGAGCTCAGCTTCATGTTCTTGGTGACAAGGATGATAACAGTGTGTGCCTGCACTGAGTCAAATATACGATTAACAGAATTGGACCCCTGAGGCAGGCTGCCCCAGGGCATGCCCCCAAACCTCCACATACTGGTTTACAACCTTGGGTCCTTTACCTAACGTCTCGACGGCTCAGTTTCCTCGACTGTACCATGAAGTTAACGTTGTGCTTACCACACAAGGCTACTAACATTAATGAAGTAATAGTTTAAAGCATGGATCAGTGAGGGCCCAGAGTCGTGCTGTGCAAATTTAAATTGAAGCAAGTCAGCAGTGACGATGAAGTGCTTAGTGGCACGGAGGGAGCTCTCCGCCGTGGCAACTGTATCTCTGCCTGACTTGCAAAGATTTCAAACGTCCTATCTTTAACTCCCCACAGTAGCCACAGTTCGGATTGTTAATTGAGCCATCTGCCGTGAGGATGGTGAGTCAACAGGCATTTCTCCAATGTATGGCGTGCATACAGACAGTGTCATGGTTGAGGAGCTCTGGTTCAGTGCATCACTTCTCTGGGTCCAATAGTCTCTGAATTAGCAGCCTTCCCCACCAGCTGCAGATACCATGGTGACCCTGCCCTGGGGCAGCATTCTCTCCGGACTGACGTCTGGGAGGATTCGAGCAACAACACACATACACACTCTGGATATTCCCCCAAGGATGACCACCATGTACCTGCCAGCTCAGAACATGGGCACTGACCCAGTTGATTGCCACTCAGGGAGAGGCTTAGTGAACCCATGATAACTTTAATGACTTGGACAATTCTCTGATATAATGCCTAGACACAAACATGTTTATTTTGTTAAGAAATCATAATGTGTGTTGAAGTTTCTGGATAAGAAATGATCAAAGATAGAGACCATGGCTCACCAGGAACAGGCCAGTACTAAAGGTCCACCAGCACGTCTGCAAACACAGTTTTGAAGAAAAACGGCCCCTAACAATTATGGGTTCTCAGACAAGAGTACAAATGGAGCCCTGCTGTTAAAAAATAGGTTCTGTCTGTCTACCCTGACAACAATGAGGTGATGAACTAGAGAAGGTCTGACTTAAACTCAGCAGGAATAATGTCACATGAGGATAGCCACCCAGGACTCCGGACTCCAGCGGCACCACAAGGAACCTCACGTGTTTGAGCATGGACACCACAGACCGCACGTCCAAGCTCCATCCACCTGCCCTTCAGACAGACAACTCCCAGCTCCCCTCAGACTTAGGGTCACACACAAGTGTCTGGCCCACCCACAGGAGGACAGACAGCCTGGAAACAGGATGGGGTTGTTTGTACAGTGAATTCTGGGAGCCTTGAACTCAGGTTCCTTCCTGAGCCCAGAAAGTGGCCAACAAGTGAACAGTGTGGGCTGAGTGAGTGGAAGTGCCCTGGGCCTGCAGACTTGGGTCCTGTGGGGGGCCCTCCATGGTTACAGCAGGCTAACATGGGGGCCTCTAATACACAGGGTTCCCCTTTACCCAGATCTGTGTTCTGAGAGCTTGATCTCTGGCATTTAAAGCTACTCGTGACTCCAGGTCTGAATCATTCTCTTCTCGCCACCTCCTCAGACCCAGAACCCTGCTGTTTCTATTCCTCAGGGATGTGAAAGTCACTCAGTCATGTCCAACTCTTTGTGAACCCATGGGCTATATAGCCTGTCAGGCCCCTCTGTCCATGGAATTCTCCAGACAAGAATACTGGAGTACATTGCCATTCCCTTCTCCAGGAGATCTTCCTGACCTAGGGATCGAACACAGGTCTCCTGCATTGCAGACAGATTCTTTACCATCTGAGCCACCAGGGAAGCCCCTGACAATTCTATGTGACTTCAAGTTCACTACCCCTGGTCCTTGAACATTTTTGATCCTCTGAGCCTTCCTGTGTCTCTGACAGGGATATGGCCTGCAGGAACTGCGTTTTAAAGCACCCTGTGCTCCTCAGGCACATATGTCTCAACAGTACACAGTTGCTGATGGACTCATTTGTAGTCACCTGGGCTGACAGCCGTGATCTTGGACTTCTGGCCCCAGGGCAGCCACTAACCAGCTCTAATGGCCACCAGTAAGCCATTTTCTATGGCTGCTACTCCTTCTTTGTTGCTACTGTTTTCTTTTGTAGTTTTCCAAAAAGACAAGGGACTGAAATGCACACTGAAGGTTTTTAAATTTAGAATAATAAAGTAAATTATCTGTTTCTGGTAAGTTGCACCATGTCATACATTAGTCAAGCTTAGAATCTCCAGTGATGACAACTGGACTGCCAAGTCATAAAAATACTCAACCAAAACACTTCTACCAAAGAATTGCTTGTGTGTGTGTTTTCTATCTGAAAGCAGTTTATTCTGCAAAAGGGGT